>NW_011499892.1:727837-743862 GCF_000495115.2 Populus euphratica
AATAAAGAAAAAACTAAGTGAAAACAAGAAAATTTCATAAAAAATTATAAAATTTAATTATTAAATAAATAAAATATCAAATGAAAAAATCTAAAAAAACATTATGGCTCAATAAAAATGATAAAAAAATAATTGAGTTAACCAGGGCTAACCCATCCGACCTACAATCTATATTATGAGATTATGATAATTATATAGAGAAAAAACATATAAAATTATAAAATTTTAATTTTAATAAACTTAATATTAGATTAAAAAATAATAAAAAAATTTAATATAAAAAAAATTGATGTCATTTCAAACCCTCTTAGTTGTTTTTTGTTTTTTAATAACGTTCTTATATTTATAAGAGTACAGTGCTTTTACTGTAAGAATACAGTGCACTGGTGTTAATCATCATAAGACGCAGGGAGGGTTGCAGCACGCAGCAACGAGCCAGCAGGTCCATTTCTGTGGGGGAGTATCAAAAGTTCGTGGAGGTATGAATGTGGAAGAGCAAACACGCACGGTCTGAATCATACCACTTCTTGGATGTGTGGAAAAAGGCATCTAGCCGGTGAGGTGTTATGATTGATCCATATGGTTCCATGATAATAGTTTGCTCAACTAATTTAATTTGGATGTGGGCCCCCCGTCAGTAAACAGAAATTTGAATTCGGCCCAGCTAAAATCAAGAAAGGAATAAAAACCGGCCGCAAGTGCGATTTATAAAATTACATGGCCTTGAACAGAAACATCGTCAGCAATTAATTAATTCCCGTCTTATTACAATTATAATAATAATAATAATAATCTGAGTTATTTTTTTAATGCAAGGGGAGATGGACAAACATAGGAATGTAGCATTAGGAAGCATTGTTCTTTGGACTCGTCTACCGAAAAGACATTGATTAAAATCAAATTATTGAACAAGGGTGGTTGAATTTTTGGTTGTTTGTTTGTTTTTATGTTGTGAACTGTGCTGGATTTTTAAAAAAATATTAATTTAATATATATTTTAGATTTTAAAATAATTTTTATATGTTGACGTTTAAAATTAAAAAATAATTATTTTGATATATTTTTAAATAAAAAATAATTTTAAAAAAGCATATTATACCATTATACAAAACACATGAAATAGCTTAGTTAGAAAACAAAATTGAAGCAACTTTTTTGTTTTTAATCAGATGAAAAGGGCCAAAGCTTTTCTTTTGATAGAGAACAATGATGAGAAATAAATAAGAAAGGGAAATGTAGCAATCGGTGAGAGGGAGAGGGGCCAGAATAGCTAAGGTGACTTCTAAGACTTTACCCGGTCCCTTGCATATCATTGATGCTGGTTTTGCCCCTGCCGTAGAAGCTATCTATCGCTGGCTTTTCTGCAAAGAAAAAGAAAAGAAAAGGAAAAAGAAAAAGAAAAAGAAAACACTATTATTGACTTTTCCATAGGAGTTACGATTACCTTCGGTACTGAATCATTAGCCGTGCTCGCTTAGCTGCACAGAGGGGAAATTTAAAGACTACAACGAGGAGTCTTCTTTAATGGAGAGCGAATAGATTTTTTTTTTTCATGAATAATAATGAAATTTCTTATCTTTGAAAAAAATAAATAATAAACAACCAAATTCAAACTAAAACGTCCATGATGAAGTGCATAATAAAATTAAATAAATAAATAAATTATTAATGAATATATTTATAAGTTCAATGACAATATTAAAATGAAGACCTGTAACTTTTTTTTACTTTAATTTTTTTTTTAGCTCTTCCACGATTTATAGCGGCCATACAAACTAGCATCAACCATCCACACATGCTGTTTTTTCAATCCCTGTTCTTGTTTCCTGAACTTATTTGTTTTTGTTAAAAAAAATTGAAATTTTTTTATTTTAAATTAATATTTTTTAGTGTTTTTAAATCATGTGCTAATATTAAAAACAATTTTTTTAAAATAAAATAATATTATTTTAATATATTTTTAAGTAAAACACATTTTAAAAAGTTTCTTTTATAGTACTCAATTTACCACCTTCTTTGTGGTCGGTTTATATAAACTTCTCCTCCACTGGATGGTTCCAAGTTCTGGAAATAAAGAACTGCAATTGTTTGTTTATTACTAATATATTGGTATGTTCTCAAGCTATTTGATTCAAACTGTAGGCCCAGTGGCCCGCCCCGAACCCCTCTACTTTGCCAGCTCTCTTTACCTCAACACTTTCTTCCTCCCTGCAAAAATTGGAAAAGAAGAAATCATAGCTCTGACTGAAAGCAGGAAAGGCAAATAGGAACTCCTTTGTTCTTGGAGCTTCTAGGAGATTCAAAATCCAAAAAATTAGCAGACAAATCCATCCACTAAAATGCTGTCACTCGTGCATTCCCTCGCCCATCTCATTCCCCGTTACTTTGGAATATCTTTCCAAATATTACATGTAAAAAGAGATAAAAGGTTGATTAGAAGTGAGAAAAAAACCAACAAGTCGATTAAATTGAAAAAACTAAAAAAAAAAAATTGAAAAAATAAAATAATAAAAAAATCTGATTAAACTAAGTATAATATTTTTTTAAAAAAATCAATTTATTTCAATTTTAATTTTATAAATCTAAAATAAAAAATTAAATCAAACCAGTTTAATTAATAAATTAACCGAACCGAAAAAAACCCATTAAAAAGTTCAAAAAACAATATAATTTTTAATTTTTAATATAAAATAATTAAATCAAAGCAAAACCGAGAACTTATATATATTACAAAATTTAAATTTAATTATTTTTATAAATAAAAATAATCACCACTAAAACCATCAGGCTGAATACAGATTTTGATCTCAGCGGCAACCACTCATTTTATTAAAAACCCTGAAAAGCAAACCTGCTATAATTGCCATGATTTTGTTTGGTAAAGAGCAAATAACTGTGGAGAAGCACCCCATTGCCCCCTCCCAAAAATGAGCTGCATTTCTCGACGGCATGCATGTTGAAAAAGGTGGCCATGCTCCATGTCATTTCTTAACAACTCTTTGACTTGTTTTTATGCGTGATGGATCATATATAGAAGCATACAAGAATCTACATGGACACTGTATATGTTACATGGGGCAGGCAATTATCGTGTTTTGGATGCCATTTTCAGAACATGGGTTTGTTTGACATTTTGTGCATGGATGGATGATCGCCATGATGGGCACTCGTAATTATTCATCCAGAGCCAACGTGGTTGTGCTCATGCATGCCGACCAATGTTCTTCGAGCTAGCCAGTAATATTTTTCAACCCACATCGACCGAATCTATTTTAGTTTTTGGTGAGTTATCCATATTTGGTATGAATCCTCCCCAGTTGGCTGGTTATGGGTTAGATTAGATTACACTTCATTTTCGATGAGAAATGAAAAAAAAGAGAGAAGTTTGGAATTTTTTTTTTATTGTTTAAGTTATATATATCTTAATTAATTCTATAATTTTTAAAGTTAATAATTATATAAATTTTTAATAATATCAAATTTGAACTAATAATTTTTAAAAAATAAATTAAAAATATTAAATTTTATTTTCATTATTTATAGGGATTTGTTGCCCGGATATTAAGGCCTGATTTTCATGGGTTGGGCCTAAAGTCCTGAATATTACATAAAAAAATTATTTTAACATAAAATAATTAAAAAATATAAAAAATAATTTTTTAAAAAATATAGTTAAATTACAATACCAAATGAACAGTTGGAAAACCAATCAGCCCTCCATGCATGGCTTGTTCTCGTATTCTATTAACTTCAACTTGTCATTTTCTTAAAAAAGAAAAGGTACAAATGAACCACTGAATAACCATTGTTTATGCGTTAATACCATACATATTCATATAAAACAATGAATTATTTCGGAGTCAAAATTTGATAAATATGGTTAATCGGCTATGGAAAATATCATTGTATCATTTCATGATAAAGATTAATAACATGATGTGGAATCAATATGAATAAAGCAGAGTTCAACGACATTGTTTTAAAAAATAAAAAAAGAAAAAAATAAAAAAGAAAACAACACTTGACGGGCCTAGACTTAATACCCACTTTAAAGTCCAAACCAAATGCCTTGACTACGGATGTAGGACCGGGCCCAAGATTGGACCATCGGTTTACTTCATACATCACCAAGTCTTGACATGATAAAACACAAGGCAAGGCTAATCGAAATCACCAACCCAAAGCTTGGCGAGCCACCAATCTCATCCGGGGCATACTATGGCCGAATAGGACTTTTCTGTTTCTTTGAGATAAACAACTATAAATCAATTAAATTTAAAAATTTAAAAAAATTAAATAAAAAACCAGATTAAATCAACTAGAATATTTTTTAAAAAATTTAATTCGGTTCCATTTCAGCTTTATAATCCTAAAATTAAAAAAACTAAACCTAATCAATTCAGGTAAGAAATAAACTGGAACAGAAATAACCCATTAGAAAGCCCAAAAAATAATATAATTTTTAGTTTTTAACATGAAATAACTAAATTGAACTGTAATTGTAATTGAATTGAATCAAATTAAATTAAAACTTATTGGTTGAGTTTTGATTTTTAATTAAAATAATCAAATTAATCAAAACTAGTTGGTTGAAACCGATTTAAATTTAAATTTAATTATTTTTATAGATAAAAATAAAATAAAAAAATAATCATCCTTTACCATGATACGATGTTATCTTCAGGTTGACTTATTTGGCTCAGCTAGCATGATTTTCAAGGTGACTAAAATGTTTATTTTCTGTATTATGGTTGTTTTTACTTATTTTTAATTCAAAATATTTAGTTTTTGGAGTTAATCTTAACTTTTTTAAATGACATTCTAAACTGTTTTTTTAATAAAAAATAAAAAATAAAATTCGTTATACGTTAATTTATTTATAAAAAACAACTAAAACTTGAAAAGAAGAAAAATATAAAATAATTGTTTATTTGCTTTGAGATATATATTCACACTGCGTGCAACCATGATTTTTAAATTTTTTAATAGTTTTAAATTAATAATTTATATTATTTTAATATATTAATATTAAAAATAAAAAAATATTATTTTAATATATATTAAAATAAATAGTATTTTAAAAAATAACTTTTATCTCATTACGCTATTATAACACATAACATGCATCGACCCCGATCAAGATCATCAATCAAGATAAGGTTACACTTTCCCAGCTAAGCACTGCATCAGATCCATATCCCACCTCACTATACCAGACACTTCTCTTTCCAAAACTACCCCTCTCTCGTATTTTTAATGACCATAAACACCCTCCCTCCACTTACAGCCATTTTCTTTAACGTTACCACTCTGCTTCCCTCAATCAATCATCATCTCCACGAGAAATTTTAACCATGGCGTCAATGGCAACCATCCTCCGTCGAAAACTCCACGACAACAGACATTTCCTTATCCAAACACGACTCTTCTCCCTCGAATCTTCTTCTCACGACACCAAAACTACATCGCGCATAGAGAAAATACTGATTGCAAACAGAGGCGAAATAGCTTGCAGGATCATGCGGACCGCGAAACGCCTAGGGATTCGAACCGTTGCGGTTTACAGTGACGCGGATAGAGACTCGCTCCACGTGAAATCGGCTGACGAGGCTGTCCATATCGGTCCGCCTCCGGCTCGGTTGAGTTATTTGAATGGCTCGGCGATTGTCGAGGCCGCGATTCGTACTGGTGCACAGGTTAGTATCCAAACGCTGCGTTTTGGTTTCTGAGAAATTAGTGAACGGTATATGAATTTTACTTAAAATCGCGCTTCTAATTAAGTTTACTATGATTTGAATTACTTCTTCTTTTTTCTATCTCGAATTTCAAAGGACTTTCGGTAGTTATTTATGACTTGCAATTGCTGTGTCAACACTTCCATTAGGTGATTTCACCGTGTAGTCTCTAGCGTTGACCATTATTAATGTTTGAGTGCTTAAGCCCTTTTCTTTTGGTTATTATTTGTGTATAATTTCCATTTAGAAATTGAAGCGTTTGTTAATCCCTACTTTTATTTTTTCTCTTTACATGGTGTTAGCAAAGTGAGCTTTTTTAAATCATTTTTTCGTTTTACCTTTAGAGTTTTAAGCTCTTGGACCATGGCTGGTCACTGTGCATAAGAGTTGGCCTTTTGCACTTTGTATTTTGGAAGATAGTAGAATAGCTTATCATTTTGAGTTTACGATGCTTCTAGTAACCCTGATCAGATTCATTAAAAGAGAGAAAAGTTATCCTAAACATATAATTTCCTTTTCTGTGTGTGTTATACAGTGAGGTAGATATGATTTTTTTTCTTTTTTTAAGAAAATGCAAGGAATTGCTTTTCAAAGTGGATATCTACTTTTGAATATCAGGCTGTTCACCCGGGTTATGGTTTCTTATCTGAGAGTTCTGATTTCGCTACACTATGTGAAGACAAAGGTCTGAGTTTTGTCGGACCACCAGCATCGGCAATCCGGGACATGGGTGATAAAAGGTATGATAAGTCCTCTGTCTTTTAATTAATTTCATGTTTCTTTTTTGTTCTCCAAAGCATGAATGTGGCTTTGAATGAATTCTTTCTATACTGTGTTTTTTACCTCTCAATCTGTACATGCATGTTTGAGTGTGTTGGCCCTTCATTTTCTCTGTATAAGCTAATATTATGCTTTCGATTATTCAGAAAATTCTGTAAATTTGTTTATCAGTGTTTTAATTTCAACAGTGCATCAAAGAGGATAATGGGTGCAGCAGGGGTGCCGCTTGTGCCAGGTTATCATGGCAGTGAACAAGATATTGAACTTATGAAGTCAGAAGCAGATAAGATTGGATACCCTATCTTAATAAAGCCGACGCATGGAGGTGGTGGAAAGGTGTGCCAATTTTATTCTTTTAATTGCTACCCTGTAACATTAGGAATCTGAGTTGCTTAATATAATTGATGATGCATGTATACAAGACATCAATATATGAGATATGGATGTATGGTAACTCACTAAGTTCTGATTGGAATATGCATCAGTAGTCCAGCACATGCTCGGCGTTAACTCTCATTTGATGAATGAAAATTAAAATCATCGAGTTCTTTTCTTGTGAAAAGAAACATGAAATTCATTCAAATGTAAGAAAGGTATACACATGATTCGTCTTATTATGTTGGATTTTTATTTATTTTTTCGGATGAGGTTCTCACAATGTGCAGATTTTAGGGTATGAGGATAGTTCAAAGTCCAAATGAATTTGTTGACTCTTTTTTGGGAGCACAACGTGAAGCAGCTGCTTCATTTGGTATAAACACAATACTGCTAGAGAAATATATCACAAAGCCAAGACACATAGAAGTTCAGGTATGGGCTATTGGATGTAATAATCTTTCAGCATTCTTTCCTAGTTCTTATATTTACAAAATTATGTCTCAATTTTTTGCTTACATGTTCTTGAATTCTTATATTTCAATTTCAAATTATGTCACATACATGTCCATGTAATGAAATAAATCATTTGTAATTGAATTTTTTGTAAGATCTTTTTTCTCAAATTCATAGATATTTGGGGACAAACATGGCAATGTGCTGCATTTATATGAAAGGGACTGCAGCGTACAGAGAAGACATCAGAAGATAATTGAAGAAGCGCCAGCTGTAATGTTCAGTTTCTATAGTTTTCAATGAGGTTTCTTGTTGTAGATTTATAGCAAATGTAATAAAAAATCGGTTGATGCAGCCAAATGTCATGAATGACTTCCGCTCCCACTTGGGTCAGGCTGCTGTATCTGCAGCCAAGGTAATGTCCTGTCAGTTGAACTCACTCAACATTATCAATATTTTCAGTAAAATACAAATTCTTAGGCAAACTGTAATTCCCATGTTTTCCTTACAAGGCGTGCACTATTTGGGTTAAATTCTAGCCTGAGCTTGTGATTTAATATGCTATACATAACATATAGTGTTTCATGTTATGGACGGGCTTTTTGAAGCCTTAAATTATTTTTTTGATGGGCCTCACCACGCAAATCAAATGCACCTGCGTTTACTTCTTTCGATGGTTTAAGTAGTTCAATGAACTTTTATGGAATACGGAACAAAGAATGTTTTGATTTGAAATCTTTTGACCATGTTGTAATAGCCAAATTGCAAATTGATACTTAGTACATTAGAAAGGGATACTTCTCCCGACAGCAGTTTCCCACACCAAATGGGATCCCTTGGAGTCGTGTTTGCTTGCTAGAAACTTGTTTTGTTCTATTTCCTTCATGAGATATTTGAATCCCTATGGGCATATGTTTTCTACTTGAATTGGTGATTATAAAGTTGGAAAATTGTTGACTACCCTTTTGTGTCCTAAATCTACCATAGTATAGTTGTTGCGCTTCTTCACATGTCCATTAAGACTATATAAGTTATTTTCTCCTTTGTCCGTGATCCTACATCCCAGTGCCTTGGAAAATGGAGTTTTAGGAAGTTCTGAGTTTTGTTTGCTTGCAATATGTAGGCCACTATTTTTAAGGAATCTACCCTTTGTCTTGCATAATTGTGCAATTAATTTTGGAACTTGAGACCATCGTAGTTGTGCTACCTGACGAGCTCTCTTATTTAGCTCTAACATTTCACGTCCCTTTTAAATGCAGTCATTGTTCTTTAACTTTATTCATTATATTTGCTAATGTTTATTCCCTCTCGCATATTAAAAGGCAGTTGGTTACCACAATGCTGGCACTGTGGAGTTTATAGTTGACACTGTCTCAGGCCAGTTCTATTTCATGGAGATGAACACCCGCCTTCAGGTACTTGTTTTGCTCGTTTCTGTCTTCTGGCTTTAGTTCCTGTTGGAGAACCATTTATCTAGTTTAGTTAATTAGCATAGAGATCCACCAGGTAGAATGATAAGTTTGCAAAGATAACAATAAAATAAAAGTAAGATAACGATAAAGTAAACAAAACTAGATAAATGGTTCGCCGCCAGTCCTACAAGCCTAGCGTAAATCTGACAGGGAGCTGTGATATTCTTTTATAGGTTGAGCATCCTGTGACTGAAATGATTGTTGGCCAAGATCTTGTAGAGTGGCAAATATCTGTTGCAAATGGAGAACCACTACCTATTAATCAGTCACAGGTGCCTTTATTGGGTAAATTCTTTCCCCTGGAAAAGATTTATGTGTGTGATGTCTGTGCAATATTACTTTCCGGCGCTACTTCTTGGTCTCATATATTGCTTGGTACTCAACTTCTGAAATATGATAATTGCACCTCTGTGCACTTTTCTCTACATGGCATTGACTATGCCCATCCTTCTATTCCTTTTGCTGGTTAGTAGATTGGAACTGCAATAGAATGGTCAAAATCTACTATCATAACTAATGGTGCAGTTTAAAGAATCTGTCATAATTCCAACTAGTAAAAAGTTAATTTCTCTTTGCTGTGAAATTACATTTTCACGTTTTGATTTACTAGTAGACCAGTAGCATAATTCTGTCCCCACTCTTCAAAAAATCAGGTAGTAGCATAAGAGGTTGCATACACTTGTGCAGTATAATAAGACTAAAACTGTTCTGTTCTTTTCTTCTTTCTGCAGAAGATGTCTTATCCTCCCTGTTCTATCTGCACTTCTTTCTTCAAATAAATATTCATGTTTTATGCAAAAAATAAAAGTGTTCCAATTTTTCACAGATAAAATGAAAGGCTAAACAAGGAAAAAGAAGTGCAAATTCAACGTTTCGTGTCTGTTTTGGTCTACCAAGGTTGAAATAAATTATCGGATTGCCCTTTGTTTTAAGATCTGATGTCAAGTTGAAAACTTTCTGTTCTTCATTTTAGCTTGATTTCCTAGACCATGTTTAATATGATAGCACATGAAGAGTTTCTCTACTCTTACGAGTTCTTTGTTAGTTTACCTGATAATGATCACTGTGACTTGACATGACTTGACAGGGCATGCCTTTGAAGCCCGAATATATGCTGAAAATGTTCCAAAAGGATTTCTTCCTGCAACTGGAGTTCTTCACCATTATCGTCCCGTTCCAGTTTCACCAACAGGTGCTAATTGCAACAAAATAATCATGTTACTTATGTATGCTGAATATGAATCCTTGTTTCGTTGTTGGTGATTGGTATTTTCCCTGACTTTTTGCTGATTTTCTTTCAAAATATTGATGGGCCAAAGTTTCCTTCTGAAGCTACTATTCAATTAGGTTTCCTGTTTTGCAACCACTGCTCTCTTTGATATTTAAAAACAGTGAGGATGGAACAGTCCATGTGTCCTTGTAGTGGTTTAAGTCTACCACCAGTTTTGAGTGAATGGGTTTTCTTTGTTGCAGTGTGTTTTTGTTGATTTATTTTAGCCTTTTGCATTCCCCTTTCTTGGCTTATACTGGATGTGTTTTAATTATCAGTTCGGGTTGATACTGGAGTTGAGCAGGGGGATACTGTTAGCATGCACTACGATCCAATGATTGCAAAGCTTGTTGTCTCAGGAGAAAACCGTGCTGCAGCACTAGTCAAACTGAAGAATTGCTTATCAAAATTTCAGGTACATCCTTGCTGCAATCATATTTTAGCTGCAGTTCTCATTTATGAACTTTGCATAGTATTACAATCACACTGCTAGGCATTGACCTGGAAGAGTAGTTCTATGTATGAACTATGAAGTCAAATTAAATTATTTGGTTACAAAGTAAAAATCTCTGATGGTTTGTTTGAAAGATAATTTATGTTCCACATGGCCAGGACCCCTTGGATATTCTGTACCTATGCTTTGAGACAAAGATGTATAAAGTGTTTTGGTTGTCAACAGAAACTTGTTCCATATGTATATTATGGTCCTGCTTCCCTCTTGTTTCTTTGGGAATGCAGTTTGTTTTTATCTTTTTGGTTCACCTATTTATCTTTATAGTACTTTGAGATCATTGTACTCATATTATGGACTTAATGCTTGTCAGGTTGCAGGTGTGCCAACTAATATCAATTTCCTTCAAAAACTTGCTGACCATAGAGCATTTGAAAATGGCAATGTGGAGACCCACTTTATTGAACATTATAAAGATGACCTCTTTACTGATCCTAACAATTTAACACGTGCAAAGGAAACATATGATAATGCTAGATTCAACGCAACCCTGGTAGCTGCATGTCTTTGTGAGAAGGAACATTCTGCTATAAAGTCCAGTCTCCCTGGTAGGTTGAAGGACCATTCCAACTTTCCATTGGATGTTACTTGTTCCTTCGGATTCCTCTTAAGTCATAATATATTTCTGCAAATGCAGGGACCAATGGGTTACTCCCCATATGGTATTCTCATCCCCCTTTTCGAGCCCATCATCAAGCTAGTTGTACCATGGAGCTTGAGTGGGAGAATGAATATGATGGAAGCAGCTCCAAATTCTTTACCTTCTCCATCACTTATCAGTCAGATGGGAACTATCTTATTGAGGTGTTTTTGTGTTTGTAATGAATTCCAATTAAGGTCTGGATGTTTTGTTTCTGTATCCGGAATTACGATCGATTATTGTTTCATATAAACACAGACAGAAGAAGTCAATTCCCCTGGTTTGGAAGTCAAGGCAACACTCCTGCATGACCAAGATTTTAGAGTTGAAACTGATGGTGTGAGCATGGATGTTAGTTTGTCTGCATATTCCAAGGTAATTGTGTGCCTACATAAAACCCTTGAAGTGTTATGTAGATTAATTTATGCGTATTCTTGATTGCAGCTTTCTGAACCTACCTTGCAGCATTCCCTAGAATCCCTACCACCATGTGCGATTTTTTTAGGGATGCTTTTATTCTTGAAGAATTTGTCTGATGAGCTTCTTGTTTCATTTAATAAAATGTCATTTACCAGTTTTTATTAAGAAAAGCTAGCATGCTTTGGTAATTCAGCATTCCTCATTCAAGAATGGAAGAGCATTGGCCTGTGGTATTGATGTTAAACCTGGTACTTGGTGGCAGGACAAAATAAAGCACATTCATTTATGGCATGGATCACATCATTATCATTTCAGACAAAAGTTAGAGCTTGACTTGTCTGATGATAATGAAATACAACAGAAGACCAATTTTGAGACTGCATCGCACCCTCCAGGAACTGTGGTGGCTCCCATGGCTGGTTTAGTGGTCAAGGTTCTGGTGACGGATGGAACAAAGGTAGAAGAAGGGCAGCCTATATTAGTACTCGAAGCAATGAAGATGGAGGTTTGTTGTAAATTCACAAAAATCTTAATCATTTTATTTGATGTGCTGGAACATTTCATGATATTTTCTTTAATTTTAATAGCATGTTGTGAAGGCTCCATTTACTGGGTATGTTCATGGGCTTCAAGTGACAGCTGGCCAACAGGTTTCTGATAGCAGTCCCCTCTTCAGTGTCAAGGTTAGTTAATGCTGTTTGAATACAGTTGAAATCATTTAAAACCCAGACCTGTGCAGTGCTACTGTTACAAATATCAACAGAATTTCCATTCATTAGCAGAACATGATATCATTGCAAAATGCATAGAAACATCTGTCCTCATATTACGTGACAGTTTGTCCTATCGGCTCTACTTTATAATCATGTTCCATTACACTTTTCATTTTCATTGTAGTGCTCATTATTTGACCAGATATACTTGCATATTGGCAATTATGGCTTTATATTTTGTACTATATGATCAGATAAAAGATTCATCTCAGGAGTTTGAATATATGTGAAATGAGTTCTAGTTCCCTGCTGAAATTGAAGACAGAATTTATTAACCTATTATCTCCATTGAATTTCTTTCGTCAGACAATTTTAGAATTGAGAAATTGAATTGGCATTGACCTACTTTAGAGGTTCTTTGTTCTCTTCATAATTTTTTTACAAGGCTACCTGTATCAGATAAGTAAGACAAAAGGTGAGGAGGCTACTGTGCCATGATAATTTGGTTGCTTGCAGTTTCCTGGTTCATACTCTGCGACTTGCTGCTCTATTCACCATGAAAGCTAGCATAATATTTTCCATGTGTTGAACTGAATGCTGTTGTAATCTCCTAACATTTATAGCACATACTCCCAGCTTTAACTACTTTGGTATTGGTTTCTCATCTGCCAGTACATGATGTAATTCTGGACATCGTGAACGGTCAATATATTTACCAGGCAATTATCTAATGTGGTGGATTGGTTTAGCCAACCACTTGATGTGTGCTGAAGAAGGGATTGTGAAGATGTCTCATTATTATTTTAGTCATCCAAAATGGGAATTTTCAGAAATAGTCATGTTTGCTCGTTCAACTTGTGCAATGCTAACTTGCTGGTGACCTTTAAATTCATTGATTCATCATGATAGACAAGTTTTACTTTTCCATTTCATGAAGTTTCCTAAAACCAGTGTTGAATGGGATCATTTCCCTGGACAGGGTGAATAGAATCTCAGAGTGAAGTTTTCTTTACACGAGGAAACTGCTTGAACAAATGGTGGTGTAAACAGATCTACAGGAGTTTCCTGAGCTGTGGGTTCAATGGTAAGAAAATTAATTTGTAATAAGTGCCATGTTTGTGTATTAGTTAGTTCATAGAATGAAACTTCCCCATCTCCATACATGTAACCCAGAAACTGCTGTAAACTAAATATTTCTTGTGTCAATAATATTTTCTAATTATCTCAATCACAGTTTTACCTCATGGTGGATTATATTTTTCATCCACACACTCACACACCACTAAAGGAGGAAGAATGTTGATGGAAGATAAAATAGGTAAAGAGAAATTATGATAAAAAAAAAACAAGGCAAGTAGAAATGTTACACAAGTCATCATTGCTAAATGGTACTTGACTGTTAGCAACTAGCTAAACATCAGATATATGGAAATTGCTTTGTCTTTTTAATGTCGTCAACTTTGTCATCATGTTGCAAGTTGCAAAGGTTTGGAAACGAAAACATCTTCTTCAGCAGATGTGATGAGCATGGAATCCACGGATTGGCAGGTCAGCCCGTTAATGTTGTTACTTTTCTAGTCTTTCTGAGTTATGATGTCACACAATTGCCTGCACTCTCAGAGCTCCAACAAATACATAGCCTGAATTCTGAGTTTGGTGAGTGGATTGCCTAAAAGTAATGCAATTTTGTGAATAATAAATATGAATATGTTGTTGGATAACTTTGTAGTCAAAATATTGACATTTATTGACATATCAAACATGTAGCGTTTGTACCTTACCTTTTCGTGTTGTGTTAACATGCAAAGTTGAATTGCCTTACTTTTTAGGGGAAGAAAAGCTGAATAGCCTTGCGCTATGGTTTATAAATAAATTTATTCTCTCTTAAGAATAAAAAATTTACCAATTTTTTATATGCTTACATTGTTGATGGTGTGCTTGCTTGCATCAATTTTAAAATGGCCTTGTTAAACAAGTTTGTGCCCATTGAATATATTTTTCCTTTTAATGGATAAAGGCATCTTGGAGTATATTATTTCACATTGAAACTAAATTATTTCTAAATTGGTCAATTACCAATGCTTGACATCACGTTGTACTATTGTTGTATTGAAGGTTGGTACGTTTTCAAATCAGATTTGAGCATTTATGTATTCGATGTAGAGCCCAACGCATATGCTCTAATCTAAACAAAAGATGCTTGGTGTGTTACTGAATATATTTTAATTGTCATGGTAGTGGCTTCTCATTTGCATGACTGTTACGGACATCGCGAGGGCAATCGTTATATTTGTACATTATTATAACCTGTTGGGTTGGTTTTCTAAACTACTTGATATGTGCTGAAGAAATTTTTAACGATACTAGATCGAACCTTTACTCGTTCAAAATAGGGATTTTAACAATTGTTCTTGGATCCAATGGATCCACAGTTAGACAGGTCGTCAACCCGTTAATTATTCCTTGTATTTTATCCTGCCTGTTGGGGCTGTGTTTAAGTACTTCACCTTGTTGTGTGGTTTTTTAACTTGTCTAGCAAATCTCCTGAATGCCAGTCAAACTAGGATATTGTTGCTTCCATTGTATTACTAGCGATGGATAAATATTGAAGATGCTGGTTAGTGTTGATTCAATGTGTTTTATATTCTTATTAATCTTGTAATCCAATTGATGAGTCCCTTGTGTTGACTCTATTTTTGCATTAACAATCAAAGATAATATGAATCGGCAAGTTGTTAAACTTAAACTTAATAAATTTTAATCACGACTGAACTCAAAATAATATAAGTTTAATAAGTTGTTAGATTCAATATACTTGGATTTAGTTATTTACTGAACTTAACACATCGTGAGTTTAGTAAGTTGTCAGGTTATATATACTTAGATTTAACTGTTAGCTTAACTCAATACAACTTGAGTTTGACAAGATATCAAATTCGTTAGAACATTCACTGAATCCAAGTTATTATAATTTTTTATGAACATTCACATTCATTTTTTCTTTTATTTAGGTTTGAAGTTCAATTAATCTTAGAAATTCAGAATTATGAACTCTATTATAATTACATCAAATGTCATAGATAATCATTTTTTATAATCATTTTTTTATATTTATAGGTATATAAAAAGTTTTTTAAATGATTTGTTATATTTTTTATCTTATTAATAATACATAAAAAATATTTGTTTTTCATTAACAATTTGTATGGAATTTTTATTCCCTATTAATGTCACCAAGCCAGCAAACGGAGATAACATTTAAGCTCTCTTGCTTTTATCTGATACTAAGAACTTTTATAATAAGCGTAAATTCTGATGTTAAGTTGCTTGTGAGAACACTTGTACAAACAGTCAAAGATCCATTATATATTGATGGGGGTATAATAATCACGATTCACATCACACACATTACCAATCTTTTTCCGGCCGATAGAGCTGGCTAAAGGGTGTCGTGTTGATTAATTATTATGGCTACTCATCAAATCCTTTTCATAAGATTCTGATTTACCATATCACCCTCAAAATGCCTCCAATATTGTCAAAGCTCCGACGAACACCTTGCCTCAATTCCCCCAACTTTTCCTCGACGTGGGGTACATGCAGTGCATAACATTCCCCCGCCACAAATTTATTCAATATCTCTGTATTGGAAA
>NW_011499892.1:743874-756641 GCF_000495115.2 Populus euphratica
CTCCCCCCCGCCACAAATTTATTCAATAGCTCTGTATTGGAAATGTCAAAAATATTATTTTAAAGCTTATCTATTCAATTTTTATAACTTTTAAAATAATTAAAAATTTATATGATTGTTAATTTTAAGATTTGTATAAAATTAGTTAAGATATATATAAATTAATTTAAATATTTAAATTAATAAATAAAAAAATAAACAATGCTATTGCTATTTTGAAATAGGAGACTGTTCTAACTTGTAGTGGGTGGAGGATAATGGATGTCAATTTGCTGATAATGGATGTCAATTTGCTGATAATGGAAGCGCGATGCAGTCGAAATATTAGGCTAATAAATGCCATCCAGTCCAGCCAGCCAAGGAATATTACTAGGCATGGATGGAGACGAGTGGCATGAAACGGTGTCTTTTCCAAATACGGCTCAACAGGTGGTGTTGAGGACGCCGTTGCTTTTTTATCTTTCTTTGACTTTCTGTCTCTGTCTGTTTACTCGCCGATACAAGTCAATCCTTACGTCGGATCTCATAAAATTCAGCTGCAAAAATGCTTTTGGCTAGTTGCAGATATCAACTGCGTGTTCCATATTATTATTTTATTATAATTTGACCATTTATTCTTCTTTCTTCTCTATTTAAAATGATTTTGGTCCCTAAATTTCTTTATTTACTTAAATTCAGTTCCATTATTATTATTTTTATCATTTCACTTGTTTTTTTTCAAAAAAAACTTTTTTATTTGAGCTGAGCAAAAATAGCTATTTCTTTTTTGTTTTTAGAAGATTATTCTATCATTTCTTAGAAAAAAATTCATAATAATAATAATGACACCCATATTACCATTAAAAAAATATAAACAAAATAAATTCATAAATATATATATAAAAAAAACTTAACTTTAAAACTTTCAATATATTGTTTAATAACAGAAATATACTCCCTTAGCGCGTGTAATACATGAATAGACTACATTTGTCACTCACAAATCCTTTTGTGCTAGCGCGTGTCGCACGTATCTGACAAAAAATTTCTGGTGCAGCACAAGGGCCTCACCAGAAATGTTTTAATACTTGGCACGTGATTTTTTTTCTTAAGGGTGCATGTAGTAGGTGATGGGCAAAACAAAATTTCTTGTGTGTCGCGTGTGGCACACAGGCTTGACAAAAATTGTTTTTGTCATGCATCTAACACGCAAAAAATTCATATGAGATGCAGCGTGCTGTCATATCTGCGCGTGCCAAGTTATGCATATCTTAGTAGATTACGTTACCTTCATATATATATATATATATATATATATATATTGCTTATCAACTTGGATAGCATATAAAACACCATATTCATCTCACCTGCCTCCCTCCTTCCAACATGTTGAAGGGTAATAAAAAACAGAAAAAAAAAACAAAAGTAAAATAAAGATAAAATATAGCAAATTGGCTATACAATTTGGAGTAAAAAAAAGCATGGAAGTCGAAGCAAATCCTTAAAAATACCAGTAAGTCCGTTAAAAAAAGAAACAGGTAAGAAAACAGCCAAAGTAATCAACAAAGAAGAAGAAGAAGCTGAAAAGTGTTTGATTTTTGAAACAGTCACGAAGCTATTTTTGGTCACTATCAAATATCAATCCTTCCCTTTCCTTTCGTTTTTTTCTCTCCAATACACACACACACGCGCGCGCGGGAGAATTATTCTTTGATTGGCTCCTTTGACCCTTCCCTTCCCTTCTTAAAGTCTCCTCCACAAAACCCTACTTGTCTAATTCCCTCTTTATCTCTCTCTCCCCCTTCTCTTTTTTGCAATAATTTTTTTTGTTTTGCTTTTTTAGGGGCTGTGCTTCGTTCTTCTATTTAGTTGTCAATTTTTTTTGAATCTCCAGTTTTCTTTAATTTTCGAACCTTTTCGAATGTCATCATTGTGAATTGGGATTTCAAAAATAAAGGTTAGGAATTTTTTGTTAATTATTTCCATGATTTAAATGATTTTTTGTTACACTGGTAAGGATGTTCTTGTTCTGATAGTTTCAACAAACTGTATAGCAGTAAAGTTTTCTGCTTTATAATTTTAAAAGGAAAAAAAAATGGAATCGAGCAATTTAAAGGAAGCAGAAGGGGCAATGAAGGGACAGAAAAGCAATATCCATCAAGAAGCAGAAACTGCCTCAACTGCTAAAGAAAAGAGATTGGGCTCAAAAGTGAGCAGTGTGAGCAATAAAGAACTGTACTTTAGAGCAGATAAAATAGATTTCAAGAGCTGGGATATTCAGCTAGAGAATCATTTAAGCCGTGCTTGGTCAAGGGATAGGGAAGTGCAACCGACAAGAAAGGAAGAGTGGGAGATTGATTTGGGAAAATTGGATATAAGGCATGTTATTTCTTATGGGACTTATGGGACTGTGTATAGAGGCAATTATGACGGCCAAGATGTTGCTGGTACTGCAGTTTTTATTTATTATGCTCTTGTTCCTGCTTCATTTGAAATGTTTATTCAATTTTGGAATTCAAGTTCTTTTCTTTTATATATTTTTTTTTTCCTGAAGCACTGACTTATAGAAATTTCAATAATCTGTGAGATTAGCTCTGCGATCTGTTTGTAGTATAATTATGAATGAATTCCTTATTTGAAATGAAGTTGAGAAATATTTTATTTGTGTTTGATAGATAATAGGTAGCTATAAATCCTCTTCGTACGCAGTTAAGTATAGAGGTCGTAAAGGAATTTCTTATGTCAAGTCTGATAACATGCTTTAAACACTTAGGTGACGAGACAGAGTAAAAGGTTCACATGTTAGTTGGAAGGTATGGCCTTTAACTGTGTGTATTATACACCTAGTGATTTCATCACTTTGAGGCATGGCCTTAAGAGATCAAGTATTAATGATTGCATTTTGAGGCTATAACTTTATGAACACATGGTTATTTACTGTGCATGCACGCTATGTTGGTTTACAACCACGATAGTATGTGTCTTATTGCATACGTTTTCAGGGTTTCTTTTGGTCTGGATTTTGTTTTTGAGAGCTTATAGAATTCATTGTCAATACATAGTGCTTGGCAAAGAAGCTTAAAAAAATGCAGAAGCATCATTGGCTAATAGGAAAGCTGACTTTAGTTCATATCTCTTTTAGATAAGATCAACGCAAAATTTAAGATTAAACAGTAAGGCTTGAGCTTCGACACAGATTCATTGGACCAATTATTAACATTTCTAAACATCTTTGCTTAAGTTATCTTTTTATCTCTCTTGATTTTTTTATCTGAGTAAATACTTTGATTAATTTCTTTTCTTTTCTTTTTTGCTTTAAGTTATCATTGATTGGAATGAGATAACTATAGGTATCACTTGAGTGAGTCATGGTAAGAGCACCTGCTCAAGTTTTAGGATGTCACGTAAATGGCTGAGGTTCTTCTATGAAGAAGTTTTGGACTACTTGTATATTTGTTCAAGTTCTCAATGTTTTGCTGAAGGAAAGGATGCCTTTCTAAATCCTTCCCACTCTCAAATTCTCCAAGTTCATTCCTCGGCCATTGAAAACTTTGGTTACATGCTAAGTCATCAATTATGCTGCTCTGTAGAGGTGCAATGATGTACGCTGTACTTACAGCAGATGATTTGTATTGGGTGACATGTATCTTTTTATTAAAAACTGGTACATTTGTGAGGTTTCCCTGCAAGCCTCCAAAATCTTTTCTCATTTCTAGCAAGACATGCGTAATCTTATTTCAAATTAACGAGAAAAAGACTGTGTGTGATTCCTTTGTTATAGATGTTGCTGTGTGGTTTATAGGTGTCACTATGTTAAGTTTTTTTAACCACTAATTGTTTGATAGCATTGTTGTTATAATTAGTGCAATTATAAGAAACTACTATGTTGGTATTTTTCAAGCTTGTCTGTGTATATGTAAAAGCATGATGACACTGTGAATTGTCTACTTCGCCACCCAACCCCTTAAAACTGCCCAAAACATCAAACAATCACTCCATATATGCAATAATTATTTGTCTTGGCAAGGTCCTCACTGCCAACTATTAAAAATTACAGTGAAGGTATTGGACTGGGGAGAGGATGGCATTGCCACTGCTGCTGAAACTGCTGCTCTCCGGGCATCATTCAAGCAAGAGGTTGCTGTTTGGCATAAGCTTGACCATCCTAACGTTACGAAGGTAAAGGGTACTCCATCATCTATGAATGGGTTGATGTCTTCTTCAGTTACCTTCCATTGATAAACAAAAAGTTCTCTCCAAGTTATTTTTTGCGTTTTTTTTATTGGGATAGTTTCTGTTCCTTAGGTTTCCATCACAAGCTTTGTAGATGCGTCGCCATTGTATCATAGTATTAAAATCTATAACTATAATCATCCATTACAGTTTGTTGGAGCTTCAATGGGAACTTCCAATCTTAAGATCCCTTCCAAAAGTTCTTCAAGCGACAGCGTCAATTCTCCTCCTGCTAGAGCGTGTTGTGTTGTTGTTGAGTACCTTCCAGGTGGGACGCTAAAGAAATTTTTAATCAGAAATAGGAGAAAGAAACTTGCCTTTAAGATTGTGATTCAACTTGCTTTGGACTTATCTAGGGGGTAAGTAAATATTTTCAATTAGATTGTTTGTTATTTGATGTTTACTTATAGGTTTTTGCTTTGATCCACTTTTGCAGTTTGAGCTACCTGCACTCGAAAAAGATTGTACATCGTGATGTTAAGACAGAAAATATGCTGTTAGATGCTTCTAGAACTTTGAAAATTGCTGATTTTGGTGTTGCTCGAGTTGAGGCTCAGAACCCAAGGGACATGACTGGGGAAACTGGCACTCTTGGATACATGGCCCCTGAGGTACCTGCTCCCTGTTCTTTCTTTTCTCTTGCTATAGTTTTTCCCTTTATCCGAAATCTTGATAATAGATTTTAACTAAGTAATTGTCTAGGTCCTGGATGGTAAGCCTTACAACAGGAAATGCGATGTATACAGCTTTGGTATATGCTTGTGGGAAACCTATTGCTGTGACATGCCTTATCCAGATCTTAGTTTTGCAGAAGTTTCATCTGCAGTTGTTCGACAGGTTTGTTTGCTTTTATATTTTGATAACTGTAGCGGGAAACCCCATTTTTATTTCTTGTAATTTGGAATGCCCCATAGTTTTATCCCTGCAGCTGTAAGATCCCAGAGTACATTCTGAGGAAAATACCTACATATGGTATTATGTAACGCATAATATATTATGATATGTGCTACAGAGTTGAACCTAAATATCTACTCGTGTGACTAGATAATTGCTGTTGTGCAAAGTGAAAGTACTGATTTTTTAATAAGCAAAGGCATGAAAGGTATCTCCTGTTCTCTTGAGATTGTAGACCCAAAGGTTAACTCACATGACTAAATAATTGATGCTGAGCGAAGTGTAAATATTTGTGTGAGCAAAGGCATTGAAGCTGTGTTTGTTTCACTACTCTCATAATGTTGTTCCATCTAGATCATTGATGCTGAGCGAAGTGTAAATATCTGTATGAGCAAAGACATTAAAGCTGTTTTAGTGCTCTCATAATGTTGGTGGTCCATCGGACCAGGTGACCTGATTGGTGTCACCTTTTTTCAACCCCGGTTGGACTACATCTTATGTTGTTAATTTGGCTATACTGGACATTGCCTTTTTAGAATCTAGCTTGTTTGTGGTTTTAACGTACCATCTTATGTTGATAATTTCAATGTTGAAAATAATCTTTACAGCATTTGAGGCCAGAAATTCCTAGATGTTGCCCAAGTTCATTGGCAAGTGTCATGCGGAAATGTTGGGATGCAAATTCAGAGAAGCGGCCTGAGATGGACGAGGTAGTTAGGCTGCTCGAAGCAATAGATACAAGCAAAGGGGGTGGCATGTTACCCGAAGATCAATCAACTGGCTGCTTGTGTTTTACCCCAGCTCGTGGTCCGTAGCTCACCTTCGCCTTCCACCTTCCACCTTCCACCGGTCATATATGCTCATATGGTATTGAAGCAATTCACTAGATCACAGTTTTCTCAAGCACATGAACAAAGAACTTTAGAAGCAAGAGAATTTCTGCTTCTAGTTGATTCATTAAATGTTTCAGTGTAATAAAAGTTAACTTTTTTATCCCTGTAATTATTATCCTGCACAGAATTATAATATTTGGAAATGTTGGAGCTCCATACTTATTTTGTCTATCATTTTGTGAGATAGTTGTGATTCAGAGAGTAGTTTTGCCTATAAATTATGGGAATCGAGATGGATGGAAGCTAGAAATCAGGAGTTTTTGTGGATAAAAAAAAGGAATCAAAAGTTTTCATTTCAATAAATGTAATATTATCCATGGAATATTTTGAACCTTGGACAGAAATCACATGCCGTTCTTTAGTACTATTCTGAGTCCAAACAGAAGTTTGAAGATTTTGTTTCTCAAACCATGCAGATTTTGAAAATAAATTGCTTGCAGTCATCTTAGTTTATGCGAAAACAAAAGCATTTGAAGTAAATCATTAGTACTGTAAAATAGTTTGGCCAGGAAGATGAGAATCAAAAGGATGCCAAAGTATATGACAGAAACCAAACCAGCCTAAGATAAGCACCTGGGATCTTTTCCTGTGCTATTTTCATGGCGATGTTACTGGATTAGCAGGTGGTGGTGTCCGGATTGCATCAGAGATTACTCTTCTTGTTGCCCCATTTGGGGGTTTGCTGTAAAGAAGTAAGAGACTTCTTGTGCTGCACACCATGACAGATGAGGCGATTTTCTTTCTTCTTCTGTAAACATGGAAAACTTTCATTGGTAAAAGGAAGGAAAATCCTTTTGAGTAATTACAGTAGAGGCAGCTCCTAAACAAAATGGCTAAGCTAATATCCAATTATCAAGACGAAACCATTATTTTGTTAAATTAAATGATTGTCGAAGGATTGGATACAAAAATTGAAAAACATGAGGGGTTGGAAAGTAAACATTGAAAGTAGAAAGGATATTATTGCAAAGATTGGACAACTTATGGGTGCCCTTCTCCACAACATTTGTACTCTATAATTATTCTAATCAAACCAAAGAGCAACTGACATAAACTGGGAAGGAAAGACAAACTTTTCAAACACAAAAACCCTCTGATGGAAAGGAAAGACACAAGTTTTAAGATGGGACATCCAGCCGCCGAGACCTCGTCCTTTATGACTGATTTCCTCCGCCAATCAGGCGGCGTCGCCATTGTCGACGGTGGTCTCGCGACGGAGCTCGAACGACCCGACGCTGACCTCGATGATCCTCTCTGGAGTGCCAAGTGTCTTCTTACTTCCCCCCATCTCGTTCGTGAGGTGCCTCCCGCGCAAACCCCCCCCCCCCCCTCTCTCTCTCTATATATATCTATCTATATATATATATATTAATGTGTTTCTGTTGCTGTCTCTGCTTTGATTTTCGAGTTTCTTTTCTCTTTTAAATGTGGAGCAAATGGTGCCTTTAGACCCTTGAATCTTTTTTATAACGCAAGAACATGGAAAAACAAAAAAAAAAAGAAGCCAAGACTTATAAAGTAGGAAGAAATCTGTGTCATTTTTCGCTGACCGAAATTTCGAATTCATGTCACGCAAACCCTTCTGAGAGAAAGGGGGTGGGTGCGTGAGGTCAATTGGAAATTTTGAGCGTATATGAGTGGCATTAGCTTACAACAGAGAAGGACAGTGGTAAATTAAATTGGTGAAGAGTATGGACCGCCATGTGGGCTGTTTTCAGTTCTATCTATCTATCTATGATTGGGAGTGTGTTTGTGTTCTTGAATCAACTTTATAGATTTGTTTCTTGATTGGTAGAGCAAAAACTCAGATTTGCACTATAAAAGTTGGAATCTGGATAGACTCACCCCCATGACCATGAAAAACGACCATGGCCCATGTCGATGTGGTCATCACGTTTTCGAGCTTACTTGTCAAAACTCAGCTATGTTGTTTTGTGTTGGTTGAAAATCTGCAGGGACTTCAGAGTATTTAATATAGTATATTGTATTTAATCTGAGCCATTCTGCTTTCTTATTGAACAATGGGTTTTTTAAATGAAACGGGACCACTCTGTTATTGGTTGAGGATTGGGGTTGAACTTGGACAAGCATGCAATTGTAATTATTAATAATTTTTTCCTTTTGCGTCAGGGGTTTTTTTTTTCGGTTGGGGGGGTTGTAAAGTATTTCCTCAGAACAATTACGTAGAAATAGATACAGATATATCAACTAGATTTGTTTAATATTACAGAAACTGATATGCGTTACAAAGACAAACATTAAGCACATAAAACATTTGATTAACCTACATTGATATTTATTCTTAAAATTCTTGCGTCTTTCTTAAGTTCTTTAGTTTAGCAAAGAAAAATGTGTTCGTAAAACTTCATGCATGAGAAATGTAAGCAACCATATAAATAAAAAGGAAAAGAAACTAGCATAATGAAAAGCAAGTTTAATTTTCAGAAATCACAATAACATGCATCTTAGGAAAAATTCCATATAACTGCAAGTGTTTTTTTTTGTCTTTCTGGCAACAATATTTTATTGATTCCAGTGGTAAAAGTACTAATGTGGAAAACCAAATGCAATTGATGTGTAGATTCATTTGTTATCAAGACTGCTAATGGATAAATAACT
Source organism: Populus euphratica (assembly GCF_000495115.2). NCBI lineage: Eukaryota > Viridiplantae > Streptophyta > Magnoliopsida > Malpighiales > Salicaceae > Populus > Populus euphratica. Next base: position 752,493 of record NW_011499892.1, read on the forward strand.
ACCATTTTAGGAATTGCTGCCATCTTTTTCTATTTCACAATCTTTTTTATTTTTTATTTTTAAGTTTTGGTTATACATGAAACCATATGAAATGTTGATATGTGGTATCTTTCCATTGGTTAATGAGTTTCTTGACCGAGCAGGTACACCTTGACTATCTTGAAGCTGGTGCAGATATTATCATCACAGCATCTTATCAGGTAATAACAATGATCTCTTTCTATTTGTGGGGGCACGAGGAATTTACACTCAGTTTCACTTGAATATGGACAGGCCACCATCCAGGGATTTGAGGCAAAAGGTTTCTCTAGTGAAGAAAGTGAATCCTTGCTCAGGAAAAGCGTGGAAATTGCATGTCAGGCAAGGGATATTTATTATGATAGATGCCAAAAAGGTTCTCCTGATAGCAATAATGGTAGGGTTCTGAAACAAAGACCTATTTTAGTTGCAGCTTCCATTGGAAGTTATGGAGCTTATTTAGCTGATGGATCCGAGTACAGGTGAGTCAACCTCTAGTCAAGTAATTGCATGAGCTGCATCACTGCACATATCTATTTATATCACTATCATGCGCTAATCAACTGTCATGTCTCTTAGTGCTCTTAATTTTAATTTTAAAAGCTTTGTGGAGAACTTAATACTTGGAGTTCTTATGGGATCTGAGAAAATGAACACGGTCTAAGCTTGATGGTATCAGAATGTGGTTCACTATCAAACACCAATCAACAGTCATGTTTTAAAAGCATTGTAGAGACCTACACTTAAAGAGTTTTTTTATTGAATCTGAGAAAATGAACATGGCCTTAAGCTTGATGTCCTCAGAATGTGGTTTGATATCCTTTCTGAAAGAGGGTTTCCTATTATCCTTAATAGAAAGTAAACTTCTAATTATTCTTTCTTTTCCTCTTATTGTTGCTCTCCCTTTACAGTGGGAACTATGGCGATGCAATTACCCTTGAAACCTTGAAAGATTTTCATCGCAGAAGGGTACAGATTCTTGCAGAATCAGGTGCTGACCTCATAGCATTTGAAACAGTTCCAAATAAAGTAGAAGCTCAGGTATTGACCAGATCCTTTTTCATATCATAACATTTTAATTTCTTTCTCTTAGAGGAAAGTCATGATCAAATCTAGGAAGAGGAAACGAAGTTAATACTGGTGCTACATTTCATTTTGGTGCTTATTTCCCCATTGATTATGTCTGTGTTTGTTCAGGCTTATGTTGAACTCTTGAAGGAAGAAGACATAAAGATTCCTGCATGGTTCTCTTTTAACTCTAAAGATGGTGTTAACGTGGTTAGCGGTGACTCTTTGCTTGACTGTGCTTCAATTGCTGAATCATGCCAGAATGTAGTTGCAGTAGGGATCAACTGCACACCTCCTAGGTTTATTCATGGACTGATTTTGTCCATTAAGAAGGTATGCTTTTTGTCTTCCTGCTATTCTTTTGTTGACGTTTTTAAATTTTCTTAATGAAGCACTGAACTACAGTGTTCATTATTGGTGGCCATAACTTGTCTCAACCTGATGCAAATTCAAACCAATGTCATTTGTACAATAACTGACCATCAAAACTCTTTCTTTCGTTAATGAACTTATTTATCAGTGCTAGAAATATAAACAACAATGAAGCAAGGAGAACATAAAAATAATACTTGCCATCTATGTCCACAAAACTGTATTGAAGTTGTTGTCGATGATTGCACTGGGTTTAAAACTTTTCTTGGTCAATAAATTAACAATAGCCTAATTTCTTCGATAGTGTTTGAACTTACAATTATCATTTATTTTTCTCTGGTTAAAAAGCCAAGAACTGTGATTGAATTTAAGAATTGAATGAACCCAAACATGGATGCTGAGAAAGGCCCTGCGTGGTATGAAAATTTTTCCCTGATATTGAGGGAAGTGTTCGACCAAATCTAAGATTGAGTTCATTCAATTCTTAAATTTGTGAATAAGCTCCTTGTCTATGTTAGAGATTTAAGATGATATTGATGGTTTTATACTTTTTTTTTGAGTCCAATATGGTCTTGCACTATGTTCCACTGTGCACTGTCGGTATAAAGAATGTGGTAATGGATAGCTCACTTGATACTAGATGACTTGGGTGGCTGTTCTATGGTGGGTGTTCTATGGCAGCAACAGTTATAACACTTGCCCCTTGACTTCATGGTTTCTATTTTATGTTAAAATAGTTGTTGGATATGTGAGTGTGTGGGTGCGCGCATGCGTGTGTAAAGTAAGTTAACGGTGTCTGGCACTTTTGTTTAATGAAAATTCTCTCTTCATGAATGATTTTATCAGGTGACTACAAAACCAATACTTATTTATCCAAACAGTGGAGAGAGTTACGATGGCAAGCGGAAGGAATGGGTGGTGAGTTCATTTTGATGGCTGTGAAAAGCACATGGAAATTATTTCCATATTGTTTTTTAATAATATTCGAAGGCATCAATTAGTCCTTTTTATTTCAAGAAAAGGATTCTCTCACGTTCTTCCAAAAGTAATTGCAAGCAAATTTGCCTTGCGGAACACTATTTTCTGTCTGTATCTTACAACTTCACGGCTGGTTCTATTTTTTAATATGCCATTTAACTGTGTCAACCCGCTTTCTGTTGCAGCAAAACACAGGCATATCAGATCAAGATTTTGTATCATATGTAAACAAATGGTGTGAGATCGGGGCTGCCCTTGTTGGAGGCTGTTGCAGAACAACTCCCAATACTATCAGAGCCATATACAGGACTCTTTCCAGTAGATCCCCTGCGCTATCCTCATAGTGACCACGCTTGCCTTCCCATGGTGTCTGTAATTCCAAACCCAAACATGGATGCTGAGAAAGGCCCTGCGTGGTATGAAATTTTTTCCCTGATATTGAGGGAAGTGTTCGACCAAATCTAAGATTGAGGTCGACAGCCTTGTTTTTTTTACTGTTGTAGCCCTGTGTGGCATGACCAAATATATGCTGAAGTTTGTAGAAGATTGAGGTTTCTATTTCACGAGCTACCAGTTTTCGAAAGGCTACTGCTATTGAATTCTGACTCGAGGATAGCGACCACGCTTGCCTTCCCATGGGGTCTATGTAATTCCAAACCCAAACATGGATGCTGAGAAAGGCCCTGCGTGGTATGAAATTTTTTTCCCTGATATTGAGGAAGTGTTCAACCAAATCTAAGATTAAGGTCGACAGCCTTGTTTTTTGTACTGTTGTAGCCCTGCGTGGTATGACCAAATCCATGCTGAAGTTTGTAGAAGATTGAGGTTTCTATTTCATGAGCTACCAGTTTTCGAAAGGCTACCGCTATTGAATTCTGACCCGAGGATCGACAGCCTTGTTTTATGTACTGTTGGAACTCTTGACCCGAGGATCGACATTTTGTTTATTGCATTGTTGTGAGACAGGATTTTAAGTCAAATAAGATATTTCTAATAACCCCTGTAGAACAGTCAAAAGTTGGACACCATTTTGATCTGAATTATTTGATTATACTCCACCCTATTAAAGTTTTCACAGACATCTCAGAAGTCATTCATGACATTTTCGGGCAACTTACCCACAAGCTTCGCCTACTCCGAATAATTACTACACGCATAGATACTGAAAAACTAAAGGTGCACACGATTTTCATTGATAAGATCTGAAACAGAATCAAGATTAAGGTGTCAAAAAGCAGCTCTGCCCAGTAACACAAATGGAAATCTTGGATGGGGGCAAGAAAATGTAGTATATCAGCTAACAATTTACCACTTTGATTTTCCGGTCAGACAAAAATCTATCAAAAAACACACGGTAAATCACACTAGATCTAATTGCATGGTACAAACCAATCATATAGGTACAAGAAAGTCCTTAAATTAACAGGATTTTCAAGTCCCTTGCATAACAAGGAGCATCGGTGATCACGTATCAAAACCAGAGTAGACACCGCTTTCCCTTAACAACCTCTTCTCTTCTTCAACATAATTCTTCCCCCTACTAGCCTGACCAAGCTCTCGTTTCCTCTTCTCTTTCTGCTGGAATGACATATTTTTCTTCTCTTTTGAAGTTTGCACATTCATCAAAGCCTCTCCATCCCTCAATGCATATCTTGTTTTCTGTCGTTCTTGGTAGGATTCTCCAACATCCGTGGTTTCGCGACGCTCTTTTCC
>NW_011499892.1:756667-772137 GCF_000495115.2 Populus euphratica
CCCCCACCAGCCGTGGTTTCGCGCCGCTCTTTGCCAGTAGACCAAGTCCAGTCAGGTTTCGTGTCATCTTTTGGTGCTGGCACACTCAGGACTGACAACCCCCCTTTATACCCATGTTGTCTCAACGCTTCAAAGTCCACAGCACCACCACTCTTGAGCTTTCCAGACTTGCCTGTTCATATGGGTAATCTCAAAACTTTCTATAGTAACCAAAAACAAATCTCAAGAATAGAAGAAATGAACACAGGATACCAAAATGATTAACAAAATGGTTATGGGAGCAAAAACTAGCATCAGAGGGAGCAAAAACAGCCCATTAAGATTCTTCTTAGTATGTCTGTCTCTTTAACAACCTGAACTTTCTAGGTTTTTCCTCAGTACCGACCAGAATTCATTCGTTACACATCCATCTTTCTTCCTTCCATTCAATCATCATACATTAATTAACGTTATTATGCTTTTATTTGACTATCAGGAAATTATATATTTCTTAAAGAAAGTAATATAATAGGTCTGCTCAAGAAATATTACCTCTAGATTTCTTTTGTCTAGATGATTTCTTGTCAGCTGCTGCGCCCTCTGAATCTGAACCCGAAGACGACGAGGAATCATCCTCCTCATCGCTCCACGGCGTTAGCCTCTTCATTGTAGCAAATCGCAATCCCTTTTGACCACTCAAAAGGGGGTTAGGGTTTTTTACTTTATTCTTTCTAACTATCTTGTAGAGGAGGACACCGACCGACACTCGATTTTAGTTTTTGCTGCCGACACGACTTCGTTTTGTCAGTAACAAAAACACCCTCCACTCAGAATATATTAACAAAATCACCCTTCTCTTTAAAGAAAACCATGCGATGAATTTGATAGATATCTACTAATTCCTCTCTCTTTTTAATTTTTTTCACCTCTTTTATCTGATGGATCAGAGACTGCAAAACACACACGTAAAGCTCTTAGCCTTCGATCTCCTTTCTCTAGCCCAAACTCCCTCGTTCTCCACCTACGACCCGATCACCTTCACTCGCAAAAACACTACCATCTCCCGCACCGAGATCCTTGGCGTCGTCACCTCCCGCGAGCTAAAACCAAACAAATTTCTCAAATTCACAATTGACGCCGGCACTGGCTGCGTCACCTGCGTTCTCTGGCTCAACCAGCTCACCTCTCCTTACTTTTCACGCCGTAATCCTGCTAATGTTAAATTAATTGCTGACATGGCTGCTCATTTTGCATCGGAGATTGAAATCGGACTCGTGGCCAGAGTTCGTGGCAGGATTGCAGGATACAGAGGTGCGGTGCAGGTTACGGTGTCTGATGTTGTGGTCGAGAGGGATCCTAACGTGGAGGCTTTTCATTGGTTGGATTGTATTAGGCTGGCACGTGATTGTTATAATGTGGTTGCTGGTGGCGCCGTTTAATTGCAAATTACCAATTAGCAATGCAATTAGCGGCGTGCTTTGTGATTCTGTATTTGTCGACTGAAAAAAGAAAAATAAGAGTTTCTGGTTTTCAACGTTGGCAAATTAATTATCTGGTTAATTAAATCCAATTTTGCAAAATTAATCACCATTTCTGGAACTAAAAGGCAGGTTTGGGATCTAAAATTAGGGTTTTACAATGACATGTGGCTATTAAAACGACGTCGTGTGATATGGTTTTAGGTATCCCCCATCTATTTTCCTTTCTTTCATGCAAGAAACGGCATCGTGTTGAGCGAGAGACTCGAGTTGACCCCAAAAAATCGGAGAGAAAGAAAAGGTTGAAGCGAGAGGGTGAAGCAGTAAGCAGTGCCTGTCTCTCTGCTACCTCGGCTCGGCGGCGGCGGCTGATCTTTCACTTTATTAAACAGTACAAAGGTACCTACCAGTCTCCTCTTCTTTTCTATAACCTCCTAGAGTTCGGGCAAGGAATTCAACTTTACCATTTCGTCTCTTATAAGTGATGTGGTTGCTTTTCCTTTTGAAACTTTCGGGCTTTTGCTTTGACCTTAAGTTAGGTTCACTCACTCATGATATTTGCAACGCTGGAATAGGAAAATAAATAAATTTAAAGACTCACACCTCGAAAATAGTATTTTGGTGTGTTATGATTCTTTGTTGCTAATTTTTATACATATGGGTGGGGGGTGGGTAAATTCTGTTGGTACAGAACACCATGGAGATAGGCGCTGAAGAGGTTAAAGATAGCTCCCTCATTTTGATCAAGCAAGGAGCTGAAGCGGTGAGTTCTCTTGTAACATTGTTATGTCCTGAGAAGACATGATTTTGCGTTTCCTTTTATTATGACTGCACCCACACACCAGCACAGCACATTCAGTCACAAATTTTATCGAGAATGTCCTGTTCTTGTTTGAATTTTTGCATATCCCACGCTATTATTGCTTTTGTTTGTTTGTTTGTTTGGGGTTGTTCTCTTTCAGAGGGTTTTTGAGTCAAATTTTGTTGGAAGGAGGTCTATTATAAAGGAACGTTTCTCGAAGAAGTACAGGCATCCGACTCTGGATTCTAAACTTACTCTCAAGCGTTTAAATGCGGTGAGTCACAAGTTTGTATTTTTTTTTTCAGTGGTTTTCTTTACATATTGCTGAAGCAAGTGTTGAATGTTTTCCGTGAACTTTGGAGCAGGAAGCTAGATGCATGACAAAGGCAAGACGACTAGGGGTGTCTACTCCTGTGTTGTATGCTGTGGACCCACTTCTGCATTCTCTAACATTTGAGTATGTGGAGGGTCCTTCTGTGAAAGATGTCTTCCTTGAATTCGGGTTACATGGTATTGTGGAAGAGCGATTGGATGACATCGCAATGCAGATTGGCGATTCAATTGGAAAACTACATGACGGTGGTCTTATTCACGGTGACTTGACCACATCAAATATGCTAATTCGGATTGGTACCAATAAATTGGTGAGTTATTTTAAATGTTATAGTTGAGGCGAAGAAATCCTTGTTTTCTCTGTTTGTTTACTTGATTGCTACCATATCTCTGCATCACAACCAGAGCTATCTTCTCTCAGGTCCTTATTGATTTCGGCCTTAGCTTCACATCAACCCTCCCTGAGGACAAAGCTGTTGATTTATATGTACTGGAACGAGCCTTACTTTCAATGCATTCTTCATGTGGGAATGTGGTGAGCCAAGACTAATTTTTTATTCATATCCTAATTTCATGTATGCTATTTTGGATTGCTGACAGATGAGAGGAAAAGGAGTTTTAAATACATAGAGAATTTTACCAATTGAGAATTTGCCGTGGAACAGTAAAACTATTGAGAATTTGCTAGAGTTTGACCTTTTTAGTTAGTTCAGGAATAGAAATGCAGAAATGAGCCAGGTTTCTACAAAATTGTCATATTGAATTTGTTAAAGCAACAGCCGAAACAGTGGTTCTTAAAGTGCTTTCTTATAGTTTTATCTTTTACTGTACGAAGTTAACATGGAACTGAATAGAAACCTGCAAAATAGAACTTTGCTCATGATCTACATTCTTGTACCAGATGGACCGCATTCTCGCCGGGTACAGAAAGTCCTCAAAGCAGTGGTCATCTACGTTGAACAAGCTTGCTCAAGGTGCAATCCTGCTCTCCTAATTGATCAACTTCTCCACTACTATTTTTTTTCTTCTCTTACTTGTACGCTTCTTATTTTGTTATTGTTTATAAATTATTACAGTTCGACAAAGGGGTCGGAAGCGCACCATGATTGGATAAACTTTTTCCTCTATTTGTTCCATATGAGGTAAAGAGAAAGAGGTGTCCGTTAAAGTGATCAAAATTATGACAATTTATGTTGCTGCTGTATTCTTATGCATATGTAATGATTTACTACAAGTTGTTATGCATGAAACAAGTTTTCATGCATGGCCAGGGGTTCAGTAGTTTCGTTTTCATGACAGTTTACTGTTAGAAGAATTGAGGCATCCAAATCAAATGATATCGCTGCGTGTGAATTTTTTTTTTTTTTGTTGGAGCTGGTGATTGGTGGAAACTTTGAACTTGAGCTGGTCATTGACGCGACAAACGCGACATATCATATCATGTACCAGGTTGCTCAGAGGGTTTGTGATTCGAATCACACAACCTTTGCTTTAAGTAGAAGTTATGGGGCATTCTGCAGTGCTACTGTCCTACCTCCTATTTGTTCAAATCTTACGAGGTGTTTCCTGACATCTCCTCACAACTATTGCCACAGCACACATTTTGTTTAATATGAACATCAAAATTGAGTTTGGCTTGCTGTTCCCGCGTAATCTCTGATTACAGTGTCAGCCAAACCATTTGCTTGACTAGTTATCTATGGCCATGATTACCCTTTGAGGTATCATCGTTAATTTCAGTGTCATTAAAAAGGTCGCAGTCTTTGCATCTAGCTTAGCCCGTATGCCTTTGCGTGTGTTTGTCTTTCGGTTTTCGTACCGTGAGAATTGAGACGTCGAGAACCGTGGTCCTTGTTCCCTCCATGTGTTGCTTAAATCGTTACTGTTTCCTTCATGCTTATTCCATATTTCCCGTTTGTCCCATGTGCCACGTGAACTTATGTGACGGTAAGGGTCAGTGATGGTGGCCCTTCGGGAAACCATAAATGGAGATCACCAACAACCACGCCAAGAAAGCCTCACGCATTATTCACTTCTACAGGCACCTTTGGAAATTGGAACGATCGATAGGAAATTGAACCCATTGTTTCAGATGCACCTCATCCTCAGAGAAATCCACATAATTCCTTCATGTTTTATTGGTAGAAATGAGAAAATTCTGGGTAAGAGTTTCAACAATGATTGGATTAGTTTTCTTATGCTGCAGTACCCACGTCATGTTGCCGGGGCCTCATTTGTAGGGGTTGTTTGTTTGTTTTTGCTCTTGAAACCTTGTTTTGTGATTTTTTGAATTTTTTTGTTTGAAATTAATTTTTTTAATGTTTTTAGATTTATGTAATATTAAAAATATTATTTTTATATATTTTTAAATAAAAAAAATACACCAGCACCACGGAAAGCTCATCCAATGAGAGCACATGCAGTGCTGATGATGGGTGCTAGGCCTAAGGTTATCACTTGTCAGTTGCAACATATTCAGGCCCATATCTCATCGTGGACCAAACCGTACAATGGCCCTCCAATTTTTCGTCTGCCTCACTGAACAGGCCACACCAAGAACATCTGAGTTCCTGTTCCTCCTCTTCTTCGTAGCTTCGTTCCAAAGACGCATGCACCTGTTACGTTCCAAAATCCTTGCTCAGCTCCCGCTAGCAAAGCTGCAAATCCCACAAGAATTCCTTGAGCTCACAATATGACAGGAATTCTAGACTATTACTGGACGAATGCAACCGCTTTTTTTCTTTTTCTTTCTTTTTCTGGTTTGGTATGAAGCGAGGTTGCTATTTGCTAATGCCAAGGAGAATAATGGTTCTAATGTTCGACAGTGAAGGCATAACATGCCACTATTTATGGAGAGTTTGGAAGCGGAAGCTGATGTTTAACCTAACAATATGGATCCATCTGCCAGACATTTAAGAGGCAGAGAACTACAAAAACAAGTCATGACAAATTGGTAGTTGTCTAGATGATGTCGATTGTAAGAATTTGTTGTTCCATGTGAACCAAGCCGCAATCGTATAGATAGCCCACTTATCTTTTGTTGTGAAAGTATCCATAGGTTAGTGCATTTAATTATAGCTAGCAATTGAACACAAGATTGGTCACCCAATTTTCAATGAGGGAACCCCTGGTTCACTTGAATTGGAACTGCTCTTCTTCACCGATTATTTCAGGGTTTTTGCGATCATTGCTCCTTGGCCAATCAATCAGTGTAAGTTAACAAATGAATCATCTTTATGCTCTTAGGAGCTGTCTTTGACACAGTATTAATCTTGCATGGAATTGGACTTGTTGCGCAGATTTGACATTTACTGTGACTTTAGATTTAGCTCTAGGCATAATCCGATATCACCATATCAATATCTTATTTAATTCAATTAAAAATCCAACCTAGAACACGTTTTGAATTTTATTTTTTTATGGATAAACTTACCAGACCAGTCTGGTCGAGTGTAACGCTGTTGATCCGTGTAGTAGCAAGGTATTTGCTTGAATTCATTTACCATTCTCTCAGTAAGTGTGAGGGTATGACGAGTGCGTGTTGGGTTTTAGAGCTATAAACATGGTGGGATATTGACTTACTAACCAGAGCATGACAGATGGAAGGAGGGTGCGTAGCCAATGAAAAGCCAATAACTGTCTGGTTGGAAACTATTATTAGGAGGATAACTGATGAAATATAGATAGACTTCGTGATTTGATGGCGAACATGAATAGTTAGGAAAACAAGAAAGGCAGGACAACGACGAGAGAGCTGCTAATGCCAAGGAAATATGAGGAGAAAATATAGCCCACCTCTTCAGTTTCTACCAAAGGTAAAAACCTTCACATCAGCAAGTAGAAGTCCATCCCTTTCATTTTCCTTTTGGCGTACAAGAAGAACATCAATCTTCAACTGGAACTAGGTCCATTATTGACTCTAATTTTGTTCGTTAGTTTGGAACCTAACGAAAACGGTTCTTCATCTCCCATTTGGACAACTATAGCTGGAGAGCTCTGTAATGGAGATGTCGTTAGTGGTAGCCTGGTTGGTGCTGAGTATAGTATTGAGAAAAAGGTAGGAGCTAGTAGTGGTTAAAGGACAATTACTGCAATTCTTCTTCTTCTTCTTCTTCTTCTTTCTATGGGCTGACACTGCTTGTGGCCCTCGTAAAGGCCCATAGGTTAGCATACAATTGTGCAGAGAAGGGTAAAGCAAACGGCACAAAAATCTCTTTGATCTGATCCTTGCTACAATCAACAAACAAGGGCATGTTTATCTGTTCACATCTGGAGTTTCTACTAGCAAGTCTTGAATCCAAATTTTAAGAGGGACAGGAAGCCTACTCCATTGCATGATTCAAGGCCCGTCAAATCTTTCAATAAATAAAAACAAGGACTTAAAAGCATGGTTTTAAAACTTAGCAAGTTGAAGTTCGAAGGGTGGGAGGGTTGATTTGAATTTTTTTTATTTAAAATAATATTATTTAAATAAAAAATCTTTTTTTAAAAAGTTGACAAGGTGATGGTTGGGTTTTTAATCGGCTCAATCTGAGATTTTGAATGAATTAATTAAATTTTTATTTTTTCTATGAGTTTTTGAATAATAAATCCCGAACCTATTCATCAAGTTACAATGGCAGAGTCATAATAAGGATTAAAGAGGCAATTGTCCTTTTAATTTTTTTTTTAAGTATTTTTATATTAAAATTTTAATATAATAATTTAACAAGTTTTTTTTTTGAATTATTGTTCTTACCTTTTTTTTATAATTTTTTTTAAGTTCTAAACTATTAATTAGTTAAGTAAATAACCTTTTATGCTTTATACTTAATATTTTATATGAGTTTTCTTTATTTTTTCTATTTATTTCATTGTTTAATTTTAATTTTATTCCTCAATAATATGATAATTTATAAATTTATTAAATTAACATGTGTATGTATAATATTATATGCATATAAATATGAATTGAAATAAGTTTTAATGAGTTAATATGTATTTTGTTATGAATTTCATATGAAAAATGATGGTGATAAACGTACTAGTAATTAAAAATGAAGTACTAAATAATTAAAAAATTAAGGATATAATAAAAAAAATATATTAATATTTATATTTAACTCACTCATATAAAACAACAAATCTATAAAGAATTGTTGCCAATAATTCAGTAGTCTTTAGAAGATTTAGAAATAGATCAATGAAAGTTTCATTGTATATATTAAGAAAGAATATCTTTAATGAAATTAATAATGAAGTCATTATTAAGCAATTTCAAAACATAAAAACTCGAAAAAAATAATTATAATATAAGTTTTTTCATTTTAAAAATATTTTTAAATTAATTTTATTTGACATGAGTTAGTATATGCATTTCAAATTAATTTCTCTCTCTATATATAACAAATATTTATATGATATATGATATCAAGTATTTATAATTTATTCCCTCGTTTAAAATTTTTTAATTCTACCACTGCCAAACTGGTATTAAAAATAAATTGTTGGTGGACAATCAACATCAATTTCTGAGACCTTATAGTTATTCTATGACATACGTATATAGCATAAATCAAATACATAATCTTGAGAAGTAATTCAACTAGTCAAATTTTGAGTTTGTTTTTTAATAATTATGAGTTCGAATCTTTTTATAATTACTGAAAATTTATATAATTATTAATTTTAAAAATTATAAAATTAATTAAAATATACATCTACATTAATAAATAAAAAAAAAGCACAGAATACATGTTTTAGAATTGAAGGACAATGAGTTATCAACAACATTATACATGTTCAGGGAACCATCGAAACTGTGGTTTGGAAATACACCTCCCTTTTTGCAGGTAGTAATGAAAATGACTAAGGACAGAAGGCCCATCTTATTCCTATTCCAAAGAAGACAAAACAAGAAAGAAGGAAAAGGCCCCAATTGACACAATCCTTCAGATTATTTATGATGAAATCTGTAGAAGAGGAAGGAAGACGGGTTTAGATGGGGTATTTTTAAAGCTGAAAAGGCAAAAAGAAACAGAAAGGAAAATCAAATTCCTTCCAAGAGGAGATATTTTGCCCAAAGTACAAATCAAGAATCATTACAAGTCAAGAATCATCCTTTGACTGCCTCGTTAGCCTATCTATTGCTGTTTTTCGTTAGGGCAGGGCAGTTTTGAGATATGTCTTTTGTTGTTGTATTGGATAGTACATCTGGTAAAAGGAAATAAAAATACTCTATCAACTGGTATGTCCTTCGTATTTAGTAGTGATCCTCCCCTGTAAAACACGAGGCAGTGACTTTCCAATGAAGTAAATAAATTGCTCTTAATATTATTTTCTCAAAGAACAAACAAATAAATTGCTTCTAGAAAATAAAAACAGTAAGGTCATCTTCTTGCAATCGTAGTTTGGAAGAGTAATGGAGCTCCAAAAGTTACAGATGGTGGAACATAAGTTCATTAATGGAGAAGCACAAGCAAGACCTAATTCTTGACATGTGGAGAGGAAAATATGCGTAAAGATGGAGAGAGATTATCAATTCTCGGTGTCATGGGCTAGATCCATTTGTGTCATAATCTGACGGCCGATGTTCTACATCCCAGGTGGCCATTTGCCAGGGGATACGGTACAAGTAATGAAAGAAAGATTGGGGGAATCATGAATTCAATCATATCTTTGTTGAAAGACACCAAGTGTGTGTCTACACACACGCACGTACAGACACACAGACACACAGTATAAACTTTATTCCTAATTAATTTACCTTGAGTTACATAATTTTTTTAATAAAGAATTTTATACATAAATTTTTTTTCTTATATTTTTATATTTTAAAAAAATGTAAACATAAATCAAAGAATTTATACATATACATAATTAAATAAATTAAGAATTATATGTATTAATAAAAGAAAAAAATCATAAACAATAATTAAAAATAAAATTAAAAAAATCGAGATACAGGTATAGATACAGATATTTATTTTCACAAGATGGAATAATTAAATGGTTGTATTTACTAAATTTTTTAATTAAAATAAGATTTTTATTCAATCAAACAATAATTGATTAAATAAAAAAAGAGAAAATAATATACAAAACTACACATGTTAGAAATATTTTTAAAAATATTTTTTTATTTTTAAAAATAAAATTCATCTATATAAAAGATTAAAAAAATTATAAATAAATCAAAAAAACCTCTTAAAAAATAAAAAAATAATTATCATTTCAAAGAGGCTCTCTAAACAACTTTTTTTAAAAAAGAAGGGATATTAATCTAAATATAAATAAAAATTATTTAAAAAACACATAAAAAAACATTAATTTAAAAAAACATAAAAAAAGAAGCAAATGCCAGAAGTTGATAGACCTAGCAAGCCAGATTAGCCCGCTTGATCTGTTTTATCAAGCCCCACACATGGACCTTCAGGTCCACTTGATTGACCTTTTTTTTGTTGCAAAATATTTGTGAAATAAATAAAATGATGCATCATCTGCGTTTGTTGCAAAATATTTGTGAAATAAATATCTGTGGGCCATATATTTTTATCTTTTACTAAAAAAGTATACATGTGTACTTTTTTGATGTATTTTTATACATAAAAAATTTTAAAGTGTAAATTAAAAAACTCATTCGTACATGTAATCAAATAAATAGACAACTACATGAATTAATAAAAAATTGTTAACGATAACTAGAAATAAAATTAAAAAATTCAAATGCAATAATAAATGGAGATGATATGATCAAATAACGTTTAGCCTGATTGATGGAGGTGATATGATATTTTTTTATTTTTATGAACAATAAAAATATTGAAATACCTTTGAGACAAAGAATATATATATAATCCCGATGTTTACAAGTAGTTTTGATTTTTTATTTTTTGATATATAATTAGATTACTTATATGCCCATAAAGTCAGAAAAAAAAGCCTTCAATCAAGTATTTTATTTTTTTTTGTTATTTTTTTTCTTGAGAGCATTATGATTTTTTAACCAATATTAAAATTTAAAAAATTGTAAGTATATGCTTTGCATACATTAGCACGTGAGAAGTGTCTGTGCTTTTTGATTAGAACATACGGTGCTTCCATGTGGTTGAACCTGATCTTCCATCATATCGTTGGATGCAATGTTACATTTTTCCTTCTAATATAGCGTGTATTGGTGGTGGTTTGATGATTTGATATTAGTGGGTCTCTCTCCCTTTCTCTCTCTCCTCCCTTAAAAATTACATATTGGTGCTTTTTGTTTTTTATATTTATACTTTGGTTCTATTTTTTTAATTTTTGTCCTTAATCCTACTATAAAGGTTTTATTTCTTTTCAATTTAATTCCTTAATTTTAATTTGTAATATATTATTTTTTTAAGTTTGTCATTACCTTGTGATTTTTTATTTTTCTCCTTAGCCATTTTATAAATATTTTATTGGTTTTCGATTTCACCTTCAATCCAAGTTCATGGTTTGTTATTTTTTTAAACTTAGTCTATATTCTTTTATTTTTTTCTTAAAATTATTTTTCTTTTCAATATAACCATCCAATAAAAAATTCTTGTCCCTTTTCTTTTAGTTTTTTTCTTGATCTTTTTTTTATAAATTTTTTATTTATTTTCAATTTAATCCTTCAATTCTATTTTTTCATATATTAGTTTTTTCAACATAATTCTTATTCTTTTGATTTTTTTCCCCTTAATCCTTTTATAAAAGTTTATTGATTTTCAATTTCACCATTCAAATCAAGTTTATGGCGTATTATGTTTTTTAATTTGTTAGTCATTATTTTATTTTTTTTCTTTATGTTGGATTTATTTTTCTTACAATTAAACCCTCCAATCAAAAATTTTTAGTTACCTTTTAATCTATTTTTTATTTTTATTTTAATTACCATATTTTATTTTAGATCCTTTTGTGTAGTTAACATTTTTTTTCCTTGTTTTATTTTTCAGTGTTTAATTTGTTGAGGATTATACTTTACCATTTTCCATGTATCATGCTTTCGATTTATTGGCCCAGATTATGAGTTTGAAAAGTTAATACATGTCAATATATTTTTTTACTTATTTTATTATTTAATATTAGTTTTTTTTTAAATGCATTTGTGATTTTCTTCAAGTTTTTTTATAAGTTATCTCAATTTCATAATTTAGACTATAAGTTTTGTTGACTAACTCTAGTTGGCTTCGCTTATGTAGGTTACATGTCCATTGTATTATTTCGAGTTAACTCAGGTTTTTTTTGTTTATTTTTTATGTAATTCTATACTCTCTTAATTTTTTTTAAGATATTATGATTTTTTTAAAAATAAATGTTTACTGTTGTTGCATGTTATTTTATTATTTAATTAAAATAAAATTAACTAGTAGGTGATATAATTTGAGTAGTTAATTTTTCTTATTTTTTTAAAAGCGTATCTATAGCATCTGGACATTATTTAAAAAGAAGAAGAAGAATCCACGACATAGCACGTGACATGCCTGTTTTTTAACTAATGAGGCATTACTACATAATCAAGGATACTGATATCGGACTCATCTGCCGTCAACTCCATTATTTACTATTAGTTTAATATCCTCGAACACGCACGTTACTTGATTGCTAAGAGCCTTGAAATAATGAAAAAAAAACTTAAAACTAAGCTAAAGGGGACGCAGGCCCAGGCACAGTCTCCTACATGTAGCATGTGGATTAAGCTTAGTCGTCAATTCAGAAAATCAAGGCTGGAGAGCTTAAACCAAGAAATTGGCAAGGTACTAAGCTAGCTTAACAAATATTGCTGCACTTAACCCTAGGAGATCGCGTGGGCAAGTGTAGAGCAAGTTGAACTGGGGATGAGGGGACCCTTAATTCACCAAGAAGATCCTACATCTATGTAAGCAAATATACCTTATTATCCCATTAGGGGGCTCCCAAAGCACAAAACTTTGCTTTAACCCATGCATGTAAACGAGTTTATACTTTAGAAGACATAAAACTAGAAGAAATAAAGAAGGCTCAAATTGGCACAACTGCCTTGTTTCTCTTGGACACAAGCCTAGATTGAGTCAAAAAGGGCCTCAAAATTACCATGAGAGACCAGCACATGGACTGCTAAAAAGCAACAAAGAAGGTTTTTTTGAGGAGATACACTGCTTCTAAAGCTAAACCCTATGCATAAAAATCTCCCAAACGCAAGAATTTGAAGAAGCAAGCACTTCTTCACACAAAAATTCCCCTGTATCTTGTAACCAAAGGCAATTGCCCCTATACCAAAAACCTACATGCCTATACAAAGCCCAAAAATCCACATTGGAGGAACAGCCCAAACCAATAGAAAAATCCCCTAGAACCCACCACCAAAAAGGGAAATATACCCCCATCTCTAAAAAGGATAACCAAATAGGCCTGAAAAAATAGATTTGAAAGAAAATTTACAAAAAAGACAAGGAGAAAAGGAACACATTAAACTCAAAACAAACCATCAATGCATGCAGTCTGTTAATCTTTGTTTCTTCCTGTAACTACTCTTTTTTAATGAGATGACCAAATGGAGGAATCGGTACTAACTTACGTACATGCTGGAATAAATCAAACCTAATTTTACTGACCAAAGGCGTAGACAGTAATGCGCAAAAACAGAAGGAGCAGTTTTCTTGGGTGCTAGTAATGTGAGTAGGTGACTGATTCTAATAGGCTCCTGTCTTCACGTCCCAAAACTAAAAGCTTAATTGGCTGGCCCTGAACCTGGAGTGTTTTTGGGGTCAGTTAAAAGAAACTTAAAAAGGCTCGAGAGAGGGCGGAGGGATCTTGAGTCTTAACTCTCTAAAACATCTCGCACTTTATTCTCTCTTCAAGTTCGGTGCTTTGCCTGTCTACCCAGAAGGAACGAGGCTTTTTTTGTTGCATTGGAGAGAAATACACACGCACTCTCTCTCTCCCTACTCTCTACATTGTCTTGTTCTACTATCAGAATCTCATAGTCTTACTTCCACGCATCACTTCTCTCTTTCCCTGTTTCTTTGTTGGTGTCTGTTTTAATTGCTTCTCTTTCCTTTCCTTAATTTTTTTTGTCTGGGACCTGACATAGAAGAGGAAGTGTACGAAAAAACAAACGCTCAAGCTGGTAAACTGGGTTATTATTCACTCTCTGTCTATAAAATGCAGAGGAGCTGCGACTTTCTTTGTTGACTCTCTCGTTTTCTCTTCCTTAACCAGAGAAACAGAGCACTACCCTCTCTTCTTTCCCTTCTTCTCCTTTTCCTTACCACTGAACTTCTCCCTTTATGTGAAAAACAAGAGCATCAACTTGTTCTTGGATTGTTCGAGGAAAATGAAATCTTGTTTCAGGATTCTTTGAAATTCCTGAGATTTCGTTTCTTTCAACATTCATATTCTATTCTAAGCAAACCCAGAACATCAAGCCATAGTTTAACAAAGAGGGACTTATATCTTGCCAGTATTGCAATATAATCTGAAGAGCTATATGAATTTGTGAAACAATGAGAGATGAGAACTCGAAGAAGAGCAAGGTTTGTGAAAATGCCAATAAAAAGATCTTTGGATTTTACGATGCATTTCTGCTCTCTCTAATTGCCAACTATATGTGTGTGTTTGTTGTTGGTGAAGCTTTCATGGCCTAAGACACTGGTCAAGAAGTGGTTTAATATCAAGAGCAAAGCTGAGGAATTTCAAGCAGATGATGTCCTTTACGGAGGTGATTATTGGTCTTCTATCCTCCTATTGGATTGGATTTGGGGAATCTTGGCCATTTATATCCAAGAAACCAGTCCACTGAGTTGGATTTGGATTTGGATTCTTCTAGACTCTGAGTACTTTGCATTATTTCTACTTCTGCATCACTATTTGTTTTTTTACAACAAAAATGTTTTTGGGTTAATGGGGTCCTGCTTCTTCCATCTGCAGTTCAAGATCTGCCAATCTGTTCCTTTCCTCTCCTGAATTTCATTTCATTTTTGTTTTTGTTTTTCTTCATAACAAGGAATATAGTATTTGTTTTTTGTGCTGTTTGAATATGTTTGATTGATGCATTTGGCAGTGGAAAGAGCACAGCTTTAACATCTTTATTGCATTTCTTTTTCAGGTGGCGGTGAAGAGTGGAGGCACAACTTCTCAGAGAGAGAAGCATGCACCATCAAGAAAAGCAAAACAGGTTCAGTATCAGACACCTCCCAGTATTGGTCTGGACCACAGCCCTCTTTTAACTTCCAAAGTATTGATAAAAGGCACAGTGATAATTATTAGGATGCTGTTCCTTTTCACATATCTTACCCCTTTGATTTTCAAAAATTCCTATAAAACCCTCCTTACTTTGATCCGCAGAGATATCATACAGGGGGCACTCTGGTGGAGTGCAGCGAGGCAAAATTGACCTTGATGCTGCACAAGTTACAGATGTGAACAATTATAGGTAAGGCCAATTCTTAATCATGGCGTTGCCTTTATTTGATTCTTGCTAAGAGTTGTTTTTTATTGTGTTTCAATTAATATGTGAGTGCAGGATATTTGTAGCAACTTGGAATGTAGCTGGAAAATCTCCTCCAAGTCATTTGAACCTTGAGGATTGGCTTCATACTTCACCTCCTGCTGATATTTATGTTCTTGGGTTTGTCAAATAACCAATTCTTTTTTGTCCCATTTGATTAAGGCAAGCAACTTTGCTGTGATACTAGCTGATCTATGTGATCTCGTTGGTTTCAGGTTTCAAGAAATTGTGCCCTTGAATGCTGGAAATGTTTTGGGCACAGAAGACAATGGACCGGCCAAGAAATGGCTAGCTCTTATTAGGAAGACTCTAAATAGCCTTCCTGGTACCAGTTGGGGTTACCATACTCCTTCACCAGTCTCTGATCCAATAGTAGAATTGGATGCAGACTTTGAGGGATCAACGAGGC
>NW_011499892.1:772325-775772 GCF_000495115.2 Populus euphratica
AGACCAGGGGATTCACCAGGTGCTACTCAATACCCACCTATTGAGTACAGTGGATCCTTGTCAATGGAGGATAGAGATAGACAAACAGGCCAGTCAAGTTACTGTTTGGTGGCCTGTAAGCAAATGGTTGGGGTATTTCTAACGGTATGGGTAAAGAACGATCTTAGAGATGATGTTCGCAATCTCAAAGTGTCTTGTGTGGGCAGAGGATTGATGGGTTATCTCGGAAACAAGGTAGATTTTCCTTCTTATGAATTTGATAGCAAAATTGTGATGAACTAGGAAAAAAAGTTGCACTCTTATTTTCTTTGGGTTTTCCAGGGCTCGATTTCAATTAGCATGTCATTGCACCAAACAAGCTTTTGCTTCATCTGTAGCCATTTGACATCTGGGCAGAAGGAGGGAGACGAGCTGCGGAGAAACTCTGATGTTATGGAGATCCTTAGGAAGACAAGGTTTCCTAGAGTTCATTCCAGAGGAGACAAAAACTCCCCTCAAACAATTCTAGAGCATGAGTAAGGCATTACTGATTCTCTGTGTTCATTTTCAGAACGTTTGCTCTTTATTTTGGGCCAATCAACATGCTGTCTAAATCTTCATTGCCTTGGCAGTCGAATCATTTGGCTTGGTGATTTGAATTATCGGATTGCCTTGTCTTATCGTGCCGTGAAAACTCTTGTCGAGATGCAAAATTGGAGGGCGTTGTTAGAGAATGACCAGGCATGTCGCCTAAAATTTTAGATATTCCTCTGATGCGTTTGCATTGATGTGCTGTTATACTTTGTCGTTCTTCAATGAAAGTGGTTCGATCTGACCCCTTTGATGATTCTTACTTTCAGCTTCGGATAGAGCAGGGACGAGGGCGAGTTTTTGATGGATGGAATGAAGGCAAGATATATTTCCCCCCTACATACAAGTATTCCAATAACTCAGATAGATATGCAGGGGATGATAGGCACCCGAAGGAGAAACGAAGGACTCCTGCATGGTAATCTCCATTTTTTCTGCTTCTGAACAAGGAAAAAAAAAAAAGGAGATTTTTATTTCAGTGAAAATTGTGAGCGAAAAAATACCCTTTTGTGGGTACGGAGAAAATTTAAATAAAAACTTTGTAACATCTGCACGGGACTACGTGAATAGAATATGCTTTAATTTTCCGACATACAAATAATCAGGCTATATACAAATGCAGGTGTGATCGTATATTGTGGTATGGAAGGGGCCTCACTCAGTTATCTTATGTCCGTGGGGAGTCAAGGTTCTCAGATCATAGACCAGTTTGCGGGGTATTTTTGGCTGACGTTGAGTCTATAAATCGTAGCCGAATAAAGAAAAGCACGAGTTGCTCCAATTCTAGAATTGAGGTAGAAGAGCTGTTGCCGCACTTACATGGATACACCGAATTCAATTTCTTTTGAGGATGGATATACAAGTCACCAGCATTGCTAGGATGTTTGAGTAAGCAGGTTCACTGCGCTGTCCCAGGTAACCTGAACAATCTGATGGTGTATAGTATATTCTTACAAATTCACCTCTTTTTCAAGAACTATTTCACCTTATAATTCACTTAAGCTTTTATTCTCTGTTTGCAGGAATCCGTACCAATTCTAGCTCGATGTTTTGTGTAACCTTAATGTCGTCCTCAGTTAGCGTAAGTTCCTCCGATGATTTCTTGTGCTGTCCATGTGGAAAGAACACGAATATTAACTCGAAAATGTGCGATTATTAGGTGACTATATGCCATCTCTAGGACAAACCAAAAGCTGATATTTTCCTATAAAAACATGGATCGGTTATTAGTATGACAAATGAATAGAGTATTTACTGTGCGTAACTTTTGAAAACATTTTTGTAGATATTGTCTTCTTCTGAACTGTAGTTTTTGGTTGAAAAGGCTCTCTTGCTTGTTCTTATTCTTATTCATGGTCTGGTTCCTTACTTTGGCAGGTGGGCGCTCTGCTATGAAACTCTGCCTTGCTAGTGATGGGGGCATTCTGTTACCTACAATCCAAATGGAGGTTGGTCCTTCACTTTCTTTCCCATTCTCAATTTGGCTGTACTTCTTCCCTAATTTATTAATCTAATTCTCTCCATGCCTTTTTCCTCATCTAAATAGGTGCAATTTGTGCATTTTGTCGATAATCTCTGACTCCACGATATTGTTATTAGATTGTATATTTTTCTCATCATCGGTTCCTTGTTGGCAAATGCAACCGCTGGTAGCTCAAAACAATACAATCCTTATCATACTAATAAGGTAACAAAAGCTAATCTCTTAATGCTGTTGCATTCTTTTACTGGTATTTTCTATACCACCTAGTCTGTGAACTTCAAAACAGAACTAGAAACATCCCGGTTGCTTAAGTAAATTTTCCTTCATAATTTCTTGCAGGATGCACTTGCTGAGTCCTGGAGCTTTTTAGAGGTTTAATTCGCTGACAATTCATTTGTGAAAAAAAGCATAAATGAAATCAAGGAATTAAAAAATCTTACACACCAAAAGAAGAACAGTCACTTGTTATTGGTTTTTTTTTATCTTCCATTTTGCTTCCCATACTACTCTGGAAAGATGGTAAAAGAAGTGGTAATGTGATGCACACTCATTACAAATAAGGAAAAAGGAGGCAGAACTTGAGTTTCTATGAAGCTTCTTTTTCTCTGTTTCAGCTTATGATTTTACTGGAAAAGAAAAGTAACTTGTTCTGATCATCTCATTGTTATTTTATATCTCATCTGAAAACTAAACAGGACAATGAAAGAGAGTAAAAAAGCACAAGCTTTGTGCTTTCTTGAAGGCATGTCTGCTTGGTTACCAGTAAGTCATCATGCATGCAGGTTATATTTTTGCCATTTTCTCCAGCACTATTTCTCTTTCAGTGAGGGCTACAAAGCTTTTCTGTGCACAAGATTGCCCCTACCACTCTCCAACATGACAAGCCGAACAAGTAGTCCTCCCTATTTTGCTTTCGAGAGCTTATGCTCTATAGCTGTAGGTGTGGTAGAAGTCAAAGACATGTCATGTGTGTTTAAGCTTTTAGATGCGAAGTCCTTTTATTTGCGCCCTATCTTACTACGAGCTAGGGGTCAAAGTCGAAGCATTCGTACTCGGTACCTCGACTCTGCTAGCCACTTGTTTTTGTACAAGTAGGTGCAACTTATTGGTCAGCCTACCCAGGATTGCCAGAAGCAAGAAATTTATGAAGAACTTCATTTTCCAAACAGTCGCTCGTATACATTAATGGGCAACACGTTTGTGCAATTAAACCTTGCAGAAATAAGGCCAACGTGCCACTGCCCTCTGGTTTCTTCTTTTGATCTTCCATGAATGCCCACATTGAAGTCAACTCCCCCCTGCACGCAAAGTCTTGATGAATAACCCGGTTTTTTTTATTGATAATGCAGCATGCTTAAGTTTTGTTTTTTGTTTTTCCCAGCATCAACGTGTTA
>NW_011499892.1:776673-817778 GCF_000495115.2 Populus euphratica
CCTTATTGATTTCTAATTAATTTAAATATTAAAGGATAAAATTAACAAAATAAATTTAAAATCTCAAATTTTAATTTACTGAATTAACCCATAAAATCTATAATACCCCTTTTAGTTTACTTTTTCTCAAAATATTGTTCGCTGTTTCTTTCTCTCGTTTTACAACATTACAAGAATCCGGTAAATATTTCAGTGCATGTTCTTTCAGTTTCAGGGACCAAACTACACGTCCTGCAATTTTATTTTATTTATTTTTTCAATTTTCTATAAAGGAAACATCTCTATGAGAGATATATTTTAGGTTGGGATTTATTTATTTGAATGTTTTCCTCTTTTATACATAGTTTGGATGCCTTCCATGTTGCCCCCTCCGCACGTCTACGAGTCACGACAAAGCAAGCAAGGACAGCTACTAATCAATGTAATTACATAATCATTAATAATCAACTACAATTGTCAGTAGCTGCGGAACTAGGATTAGATGGATGTGTCTTTCAAGAGCTGTACCTCAGATGCTTTAATTAATCGCTGATATAACTGGAATTTGATGAACTGGATGAAATAATATATTTCTACGTTGTTGTTGTTCTGGAAGTGTAATATTTATTAAAAAAATTTATTATTGAATATAATAAGATGCTATTTATTTTTAATTTGAATGGTCCTTGCCTAATTTACACCGTTATATTATATAATTTAATCTGGTGGTACTGCTCTGAAAAAACCACAACCACATTTGATGATGATAAAGGGCCCTGCTTGGATGGATGCATGGGGCCTGCCCATCTTGTAGAAAATTTGTGAAAAGGTTTCTCCTCTTCAGAATCCCGGGATTCAAAATGTTGATCTATGATTGAATCTTCTCTCTTTATTTTTATGTTTTAAAGGAGTTTTTTAAAAAAATTATTATTTTTTTATTTTCCTTATTTTAAATTTATTTTTTATATTTTTATCTGATTATTATAATGTGTTGATATAAAAAATTTTGAAAATAAAAAATATTATTTTAATATATTTCTAAATAAAACATATTTTAAAAAATAATTTTTATTACACTGAATGAATATTAATTAAAGCACAATGATTAATAGTTTTACAAGGCTGATAAGAGTTCTAATAATTTGTTATTGTATTTTAAAAATATTTTTTTTTAATTAATATTTTTTTTAAATTAATATATTTTTAATATTTTTAAATTATTTTAATATATAGTTTTCAAAAACAAATATAACCGATCTGGTAGAGACGCTAGTATCCCAGAGGAATTGAGAAGATTTAAAACGACATGTTTGGACGTTCACAGGTTCATTTATGAGAATCCCATAAAGCCTGGAAGCTGGCAGACATGACATTTGGCCAATGCTCTCTCTCTCCTTTTTCTCATCTGTTTTTGTCTGTTTTTCCCTCTTTATTTACAGAAATATTATTTTAATATGATCCGGTACATGAGTGTACTGGTGCCTTGATAATTAATAATTCATTTACTCTTCTTAATCTGCGTTTTTTTTTTTTGTGTAAATTAATGTAATGGTAACAAAAAAAAGGGATGACCAGTAAAGAAATAATAATCAAAGTTCGTATAATACTCAAAATGACAGCACCGGAAGCTCCTCTAGGATGAATATTCTGTGCCAACCACCGACCTGACTTGACCACATTGCCTCCCATTCCACCTCACCCCTCTTGCTGCTTTAAGCAGATAGTTGGTATCTGCTTTCCTCCTGAACAGGATATGTGCAACCCACTTCACAATTATCCGGCAAGCTTTACTAAATATAAAACTCAAATTTAATCATCTGTAGTTGATACGTCAAACCCTAAATTCATTTTCTAGAAGCAACGATTACATTCATGATTGGAAATTATTTATACAATTCAAGCCGACGAGGGATACGAACAAAAAGTACTGTGGCACGTATGATCTGCTACCTTTTGGGCGATATATCTAAGGATCAATCATGTACTGGGCAGAAAATCCAGGGATATGGACGGATGTTCGTGGCCTTTTATGCCTCATCCAGATTAAACCAATCCAGGATCCACATTTATATCTTCCATTACCCTTTATCAATTTTAAAATAGTGTATAGTTGAGATTGTTTCGTTCAAGGGAACATGCATGGACACATTTGTTCTGCATTTAAGAAATGATTTCATCAAGCTGGAAGACCGATACATGGATCGATAACTTCCATCATTCAAAGAGGGTATGAAGTTTATGTCGTCATAGTAGCAAAACTTACTACTCAATTGATTATCATTTTGGTCGCCATCCTCCGTGGTAATTAATTAATTAATGACGCTGGATCGACACCTGTGAGTTTCAAAGATATTGTTATGCTATTTCTATGTCAGAAAGATTACGGATGATGAGACCATGTCTATCATCAAGAAATTCCACTGGAATATTATTAGTTCATATTGAACAGAAAGTCCAATGGAAATAAGCTTATTATATTATAGCGAATTTCCTGAAAATTCTGCCACTTCCAAATAAACAAGTGGGAAAAGATATTGGGTGGTCAAAATGATTGTTTATTATTAATTTAAGCTGCTAGGAGTATCGTCTGACGCAGTTTTTCTCCTGGATTTGAACTTTTGGACGTAGTTTGAAGTGCAAACTTTAGCTTTGTTTATGGTAACAAGAAAAGGAAGGGAGGAGACAGGAAATCCAAGTGGGGATGAGGGGTGGTGGGTGCATTGCACATTGGTTTCTGTTTCCTGAAGCTAACAGTCTGCTTTTAAAGGATCTATGCATTCAGCAGTCGAAACATGAAGAAATCAAAAGGAAAAGGAAAGGAAAGGAAAGGAATACAAGATATGGCTCGTCCTCCCAAAATCCATCAAGCAAATCATTTGACCGGTTCTTTCTAACATTAATTTTGAACTTCTGGGATATACCACCTGCGTGTCATGGAAGATTACACTGTGCAATGAGAACTGAGAAGAATTCGTGTGGGACTGTATTTGGGTACTTAAAACGTGATTATAGTAAATTATTATTCGATTCCTACATTTTTAGTGAAATAATTAATTAGTTAATTTTTTTTTGGGTTTAGAAATCCTAATATGGAGTCTATGTTTTTATATTAATTAATTTGATTGTAATTAACTTAGTCCCTTTAATTATTATCCTTCATCTGTAATCAAAATTTTCAATCTCTACAAAATTAAAAATGCATCTAGAAATTAAAAAAAAACTAATAATAAACTTTGACAAATTCACTAACTTATAAAATCATTTTATATACTCTTGATCATATATATAAAGTAATTAACTATAATTATAAAACCCAACTCGATTTAACAGTTCAATTCTATGATGAAAATTTAACCAAATTATATGTTCATATAGTTTCATCATCTCTATCACTTCTCATTAAACTAACTTGCAACGTGCCGTTTCTCTAAGTTTATTTATTATTTATTTTTTTTTGTTTGGTCTTGTTCTTATATATTACTTTGACTATTATTTTTATAACATTTTCAATATACTTTCAATTATTATTCATGTGGATTTTTCTAAACAATTCACTACAAAAAAATTGATAAATATAAATAAAAATACCAACAAAAATTTCCTATATTCATATATTATCTGGATAAAAGTAGTTCAAACAGTGGAATGGAAGCATGATGTAAAACCTGAAAATTAAATAACCAATATCGCTCTTGTTTGAGCTATAAAATTCATTTTTTTTTTAAAAAAAAAAACCCGTTAAACAGTTGGGATATGTACTGCCATTAGACCTTTGAACAAGTCCCTTTTAGGTTTGGTTTGATTTGATTTACTTGGAACGAAGATCAATTCTTGCTTCTTCTTTTATTTTATCGAAATATATTTCTTCTTCTTCTTTTGTTCCAATGATTGACAAGGATGGCATTGTAGAGGTACATTTAATATGTTAAAAGAAATGCCACTTATCTTCAAAGGAGAACAGTACAGTATCTCCAAAATATCACATATAAAGATTGCAATTTTATCCTCCCTTGACTATCATCTGGCTTTTCTTATCTCAATTAGGGCAAAAGTTTTCCCCAGCCAATTGGAAATTGTGGTGGTTAGGTTGGTACGTTTAAGACTGATAAAACCTACCTTTCTCACCTCTAACATTACTAAATATTATATTAATTTAAGATACTCACACTATCTACTTTTTATGAATTTGTGTCGTTTTGCTTCTTTCTTCCCCGGTCATATTGGGTTGGTTGAAAGAGAAATCGATAGTCCTGACCTAACATGGTTTGAATATCAAATGTATTGGTCCTCTTGGCCTAATGGATAATTGACGATCCACTCATTTATTTTATATTATCTCAAATTACAGTCATGGTCTTTCTGAAAACCATGGGTATTTTATATCATCTCAAATTATTCAGACCTAGAATAATTAACAATACGTAACTATATATTCTCAATAATGATCATATGTGATGATGTTTGTAAATCTAATATATTTAGAAACATGGTTTTTTGATTGTTGAATTATGGGTTAGTATCCATCATAAAGGAAAATATATCTTGATGAATTACTTTGATACCTACAAAAAGTTTTTTTTTTTTGAAGGATCCAAGAATTCTAGATGATAAAATTAGTAACTTTATAAATAAAAAATGCAATAAATATTTTTGAGAGCATTAAATTCTAAAAATAAGGTTATTTGTTCTTGTTTTAGAATATGTGTTTTCTAATGTAAATTGTTAATGTTTTGCTTCAATAGTTCATAGGGTATTTAATATTGTTTATTATTTGAGTGATATGATTGAAAAGTTATTTTGCTCAAATAGCATTAATAAAAAATAAATATTATTTATATAAGTATTAATAAAGATTATGTATCATTTACACATACAATAATAAGTTTTTTAGCACAGCAAATAATGAGGGACAAAAAAGATTAAACATAAAACTCTTGTTGAGCTTAAGAATGTTTGACAATGTTATTTAACTCAAACTGAAGGTTAAGATCCATGGGGTGTTGGGTATGCCTGACTTCTAGGTTTAAGTATTATACTCACGAAACACGGGTACTCACCTAACACCTAGCTAGATTTGAGCACCCAAGCCTAAAGGGTGTTGGGCATGAGCCTTTGCCTGATCCTATAAGGTGTTAGGCTTGGGTATTTTATCCGAGCCAAAAGCAATGTTTGATATAGACCAAGTAACTAGACCTATGACTAAGATCAAGGCCTAAACATGTTCTCAAAAACCTATTATAGGTTTATGTAAAAATAAATATTATTTAAAATATTATTTAAAATATCAATAAATTTCTGGTCCATCAAATATAATGATAAGATAAGGGTGACACACTTAAAATTTATCAATTATTTTGATAAGACAAAACATTTCAATCACCATCTAAATATATTACTATTTTTGAGATTGAAAGACCTAAGATAAAAGCTAAGATAAAATTATATTTAGTGGTATACATAACATAATAAATAGTTATGCATTCTATTTGATTAATGAGAAACAAGAAAAAATAAGCTATAAAAAAGTTTATTTTATCCTTGATATGTATTATTATCAAGCTTGTGATGTTTGAAACAGTAATTAGAGATCATTATTTTGACCTTAGTTTATAATCAGCATTAATAGTTTTTAACTCAAATGGTAATTTATCCACTCATCAAAATTATATTTAAAATGGATTTGTAATCATCATAAAAAAGATAATTATTTTCTAATAAAATAAAATAAATAAATTATTTTTTAATTCATAATGAAATAATTTCTTCAAATATATTTAATAATAAAAAAATAGCCCAGTTTTTACTTCTCTATATTCTTAATGTTTTAATTATTATATTAGTTTTAAAATAATGATATTTTATTTTTTGATAATTAAAAAACTCACTTATTCGGTAAAATATCTTCTCATACTTTTTAAAGAAAATATCTCTTTGATTAATTAATTTTATTCAATTAATAAAAAAATTAATTTACTCTTGATTTTTTTAATTGCTATAAATTATTAAATCATATAAAATAATTTATTTTTTATTTTCAGAAATTTATTTTTAGATATAAATTTGATGAAGTAAAAAAATCAAAATTCTAATGCAATTACATTTTTAAAGTATTTTTAAGAATTAAAATATTGATATATATATATGTGTGTGTGTGTGTGTGTGTGTGTGTGATAAAATATAATTGAAATTAGTATATTTAAAAAACTGAAATTATTAATTTTTTTATTAAAAAAATAACTTGTTTATGTCTTGATATTCATCCTTCTTTTAAAGGAAGGAAAAATGTTGTATAAGATTGAGATAAAAACCCATTCCACAAATTTGGAGGCTTATATGCTCATTACATTAAATTTTCTAGCACTCTATACTGGCTTTCTGATACAGTATGGGCTTGAGAACCGGCAAGCTCCCAAAAGACTGACAGCTCGTGGCCAAACCACGTGTCATATCTCTATTTGTTAGGGAAAATAATATCTGATACAAGCCTTGGTAAAGCCAAAGCACGACCTTCTGGTCCTGATGCTGTCATTTCTGACGTGGCAGTGGAGGTTTCCTGTCACGTGACATCAGGAGAAGACCTTCCATAAATATGAATCGGTATACGGTAGAGGCAATAAATGAATAACTCCGTCCACGGAGAAGATTTTTATTTTTTGGGATGTCCTTCCTTCCTTTACCATCTAGGCCTTAATTTCACTATCTCAATTTCTCTTGTTTTATGCCTTTTTTTTTTATGGAAAATAATAAACGTGTAAGGATTATAGTTTTGGATAAGTTTGAGATATGGAAGAACCTCGCAAAATTAATCGACAAGAGGAGTGGATATGGGAATTCTGACAACGACCCCAATAATTCAGTAGCAATTATAAGCCTTCTAATTCAGCTGTTTTCTCCTTACTTCAAGCACACCACCATTACCATAGGGCAAGACATGGATGTGAATAATTTCAAGCGCGAGGAGACCTGAGATTTAGTCTTAGAATAACCCCATCAGGGAAAAAAAAAGAAAAGGTTAGAGCGAGAGAGGAGGGCACTAATTAAGACCTTTGCATGCATAAGAAAGAAGAAGAAGAAGCTTTCGGGGGAGGCATATTCTTGTGAAATTGTACTTGCCTGGAAAGACAGGGAAGCTAGCTAGTGTAGGAGATGACTTAAGAAAGACGAGAGATATTGGATAATGATTAGGTAGGCAAGGATTTGTTTCTACAATAACTACGTGAGCCTACTTCCAAATTGAGCATTCATTTAGTACAGGGTGATGTCACGCATTAAGCTCTTTCTACCATTGCTTTGATATGGTCTCTTGTTAAACACGTTATGTCAGTAGTGATCAGATGCCCTCAGCTACGCAGAACGGAAGCAAACACACGAGAGGGCTGAGGACCTTCATTTATGTCCGTGTTAGATTGGTCAACAAGGTGTAACACTCTGGTTTCTTTCACTTACAGACTGCCTATTGGTGATATCATGGCTTTAGCATGGAGAGTGTTATGCATGTAGACGTGAACTAACTGATTCATAGGTATCTGCTCCTCCACCTGCTGCATGCAATCTCTTCTGTTTCTCTTCATCAGACATTGAAGTTAAGCACCTGTTTCTTTTCAAGTCAGCCCTCGTATTCTACGTCGGGTTTTAGACAGTGTGCCTAGATTACCCCGACATTTAAATATTGTGAGAGTAAAGGTGGCCTAGATTCGAAATATGTCATCCATTCTGATTAATTTTCCCAGCGGGCGGTTAATTTGGCGGAGTTTTTTTGGTTTATTGGGCAACTTTTTGCGGGAACCATTCGTGGTGGCTCGTCATTTGCAGCGAGGTCTACCTCAGCAGCACTACATGCGAAACAGTAGTCGTCTTGAGCTTATCCATGATATGTACCCAAGATTTCATGATAAGGATAGTAGTGGAAGGTGTGTGTATATACTCTAAAAATGGACTCCATTGAAGACCAAATTAAGTAAGGTTGAACGAGATTAAGAGTTAATTAACGGATTTAGCGATGAGATCAGTATGCATACTGTATAGGACCTTTGTGGTAATCACAGTTCTCGTTCCAGAAAAAGGATCGACGAAGAATGTATTTTAACATATTATATTAATTTATTTTGGACTTAATTAGCCCCTACAATATTTACGGAACTGCCATTTCTTACCACGCATTTGGAGAAAACAAGACACATCAAAACTGCAATGCTGAGATACAGACAAAAAAGAAAATAAAATGAAAAAACTAATGGGCCGCTAGGATAAGAGAATGGGAAAAGAGAAATCTCCACCCAGTGGGCCTACACATCGATATTTTCCGCGATAGTCCACAAGCCCACAGGAAAGGTAAGAATATTTGAGTATTAATGCTCCAAAAGGCCCTTTCAACACAGCCCGTATATTTTATTTTTCAGCAGATTAAAAAAAAAAAAAAATCAAGGAATAAAGGGTGCAAACCTGTGAAATTGAAGGGAAAAAACACGGGAAACAAAGAATTAAAACTTAAGTAGCCTGGATTCAAATCAAGTTACAGTGCGTGAAAGGTCTGATAATCAAAATTCTTATTGATCCTGTGAACCTAATCCATGACTATAACGTTTCACGGGGGGGAAATGGGGGGAAGCATAAATAAGAACTGATAAAACATAAGTTATAACACTTCCAAAACTTATGGTTGTTTCAGGTAAAATGGAAGAAGAGAGATCGATTACCCCTTTGTCAGTCAGAGTGAAAAAACTAACCAATCAAATGCTAGCATGTCCAGCAGCTAAACTACATAGGATGCTTGAAATCAAATAATTTGAGGCATGAGCAGTAAGAGAAGTGATTACAGCAAAAGGAAGCTCGTGATATAATTAATTGCCATCTCATATTGAAAATTAGAAATCAGTGAAAGCAAATACAAACTGTCCAGCTCAGTAACAGAATCACTTCAGCATACAAGTATGACTCATGCTGAGCTTGAAATATTAAGAAATTCATAAACAACATTTTCCAATCAAAATTAGAAAATGCAGCTTGCAGATTCAACCTATAAAAGAGAAATGCTTTCGATCCTAAAACAAACACTTGAAATCTCACCTAATGCTATGTCAGTCATGGCAGCGTAAATGCGAAGGATGGCCACTCTATTCACAGGTGCAAGCCATTCACAAAAAACTGACGGCTGTGCACCACTAGAACTAGTTTGCGACGTCATTATCTAGTCATATACAAGCTGTGGTTCTGCCACTGCCTTTCCAGTTGTATCCTTCCTGCTCTTGAAGCCCTTGTGCCAATTGATTGTCCAAGGACTTCCTGCGCTGCCTTGTCAATTTCAATCTGCGCGTCGCGGCACTCAGGACTACAGAATGCACCAAAGTCGCTGCATTGCAAAAATGAAGTGTTACTCAAACTACATTAAAGCAAATACTATCCTATTTGACAACTGTAGGACAAAAAAAAGAGAGAAAGGGAAGTCAACCGATTTTATCTTAAGCAGAATAGCACGATTCAAAGATTGATTCAAAGCTTCGGATCAGATAAAAAGGCAGGACTCCTATGCTTAAGCAAAAGAGCATGCGGTAGAGATTAGAGAAGCAAAGCCAAATGGGAAACAACTAGCAAGATGAAAGGCATCATGTCCGCGGTTTGGCGCTAAAACTTAAAAATTAAAAGACATGGCTTTTTTGGGCCTCGACCCAACCGAAGTGAGCAGGGCTTGGTGGGGCCTCAGCCTAACCAAGCTTCATGGGACTTGGCCCAACCATACTACAAGTGGATCGATTAGGCTTCAGCCCATTGGAGCCGAAACCACCTCTTCTTTTTTTCATTAGCTTGTTATTTTAAGTTCAAGTACATGTTTTGTTGTCAATCGCATTTTAGGTAGACTTTACATTTTTAGAGTAGTTTTGATTTATAACAAATATTGTTAGCTTTTATTTAATGACGCGTTAGCTGGTATTAGAACCCAACAATTCCAAATAATTACTTGCTTACCGTGTGCACCTAGACAATTATAATTGGAATAAGTTACAAAATATAACATGTTTGTCCATGAAGAGATTACCTTTCGAGTAAAAGACATCTAAGAACTATTGTGTTGTTTTCTTTTGTGTTAATTCTTGCTTGGGGAAATCTTGATAGCAAGACCTACAATGGGATGACCTGCATAAAGCTATTGTATTAAGGGGTTTACGATGAGTAATCTGCACAAGACAGCCATAGTTGGAATAAGTTGCAGAACATGATGTATTTGCATAAGAGGAGATGAAAAGGTTTCCTTTTAAGGAAAAATCATTCAAGAATTAGTATTTTTTTTTTAATATTAATTGTTACTTTGAAAAATCTTAATGGTAAGACCCACAATTAGATGACTCCCACAAAGTGTTGTGTTAAGGGTTTACAATAAAAAGCATTTACAAAAATATTATGTTAGAAACTCATAATGATATGGCTTATTTAATGTTAGGAATCCATAATGGGTTAGCCTATATATAAAAACAATATTCTCTATAAAAATATTCTTTACAGAGGAGAGTTTCTAATTGAAAATTAAATGTACTCTAGATAAGGGATAAATTCTAATTGAAAACTAAACTTGAGGATGGGTTTCTTCCAAACCATGGAGACCGATGTAGTAGTTTTTTTTAAGAAAAATATATATATATATATATATATATATATATATATGTTTTAGTTAATTTTATTATTTCTAATTTATTTTCCTATTTTGTATTATTATACTTTTCTATTTTTTCCTATTTAGTTTAGTTTTCATACTTAGTATTACTAAGATTTTTTTAGTTTTTTCTATATAAAAGTTGTAATAGCCTTTTGACAAGTGGTGAGATAGACAAAT
This sequence comes from Populus euphratica, assembly GCF_000495115.2. Classification (NCBI taxonomy): domain Eukaryota; kingdom Viridiplantae; phylum Streptophyta; class Magnoliopsida; order Malpighiales; family Salicaceae; genus Populus; species Populus euphratica. The sequence goes on from NW_011499892.1 coordinate 787,478, forward strand.
AAAAATTAAATATTTTGGGTTTCTTCTCATAGTTATGATCTTTAAGGGTATTAAAATATAACAAATTTTGTTATTCTTTACTCATAACTGCATACTCCATAGCTGCAAGAGTTATAAAATAAATATTTTTAATTAATTTTTGTTTTTTTATTTTTGTTTTTCTATTAAGTATTATTATATTTTTTTATTTGAAAAGAATTATTTTTCTAGTTTTTAAAAATTTGAATCATGAATAAACCATGTTATTTTTCACCCTCGCATCTATCTCTTTCTTTAACTCAAGAGAAGAGAGAGCTACATGAATGATTCATCAACCCTTGAACGGAACAAGTGTAATCCACGTGATACATTCTTAAATACATCAAATTTCCTTGGTCTTATTAAGCGCTCTTTCTCTTCGTTTTTCCATTATGTGTTTACAACTATATGATCACTCACAATTCACAAACCCTGATAATTCTAGTTTTCTCAAGCCACGTGTCTTCCAATCTTCAAAACAGGATAAAAAAATTAGCAGACATTCATTAAAAAAAATTATGGTTAGAAATGGTCTCACACAACAACACACAGAATCAATTATATATTTTAATTTTATTTCACATCAATAATAAATAAAACTAAATAAATCATAAAAAAATAATCATTTAATAAACGGTCTAATATTAATAAAAATTTTAGATTAAAAAAGTTTACTTCTTTTATGGTTTGAAGTTCGAATTATATAATTATTAATACGATAAATACTAAAAATTTATATAATTATTAACCTGAAAAATCATAAAATTAATTGAGGTTTGAGCAAATTATCTAAACGAACACATTAAAAAAATAATAAATAAACCATAAAAAATTATAATAAATGTCAAAATAATAGGAAAGTTATAAGAAGAAACAAAACCATACCCGTACATATAGACATCCTGTTTTTGACTCAAATCTCTTCCAGCAGTGCTCACACCTCTCGAGAAAATGCTCAGTCTCCATTAAACCAACTCCAATATCCTTCTCTTTCTCAGGCAGCAGCGGAGGAGGAGGCGAGACCGCGATAATCCTTTGGATAAACTGACCGGCCATGTTATCAGCAGTGAAACCACCGTCCCTTGGAGGCAGCCGGTCGTTCCCTAAACCAATGTCTCCGAAGCTCTGAGACCGAGTTAAGCAAGAACGCTTGCCTGGCATTGATTGATTGGGTGAATTGGGAAATTAGGGTTTCGGTAGTCCAGGAGGAGTAAAAAGATTGTGAAACTGAAATACCGGATTGAGGACTGTGTTTGGTGTGGCATTTATGGTAAGGTTTATATATGCTACTGTGGGGTCCATTAGTTGCTGGCGAGTTATTTATTATTATTATTGTATTTTTTGTTAATGTGAGTGGTGATGTGCTACTAGATAATTGTACGGTATTGCTATGAAGATAGAATCAATTATTTTTTAATATAAAAAAATATTTAAACATTATTAATATATTTTAATAAAAAATTAGTTATGATCTTAAAATATAATTTTTTTATATATATATTTTTTAAAATATTGATATAATAACATATTAAAAGTTATATATTTTTAAGTTTTGAGATGATAATATATTAAATTAATCTATCAAATTTATAACTTTGATTATGAAATCATGATAACATTATAAAAAATAAATTAAAATTATTAATTACTAATCAATCTAATATTAAAGGATAAAATTAAAAATAAATAAATTAAAAGAATACAAAAAATTACTGGAGTTAACTTACCAAACCCACAACCCAGATTATGCGATCAGGATGATTTCATATAAAGCAAATAAAAAAATTTAATTTTAAATCAACTCAATATTAAAAAATAAAATAAAAAATAATCAATTAAAAAATAATAAAAAATTATAAGTCTTCATTTTTAACCAATTCAATATTTAAAATTAAAATCAAGGGAAAAAAAACTAAATTTACAAGATTAGGATAACTTTATAAAAAAAAAAATTGAAAAAAATTATAAAAATCAATTCTCAAACAACTTAATATTAAAAGATAAAATTGAAAAGGAAATAAAATGAAAAAAAGATTGAGTAATTGAAGGTTAAAATTAAAAAAAAAAAAACCCAGTTAATCTGTTAAACCTGTAATTCTGGTCATGAAATTAAGATAACAACATAAAAAGAAAAAAAAAACCCAACTAAAAAAAGAGTTAATTTAGATCAACCTATCAAAATTATAAACCAAATCACAGGATCGGAATAACTTTATATAATGCAAAAAAAAATATAATTTCCAATAAACTCATTATTAAAGAATAAAAAATATTATTTGAACTAAATAACTTAAAAAATAACTTGAATTAACCTGAGTTAACATATTAAATTTATGATATGAATCGTGAGATTAAGATAAATTTAGGGAAAGCAAATCTAAAAAAATTATAAAACTTTATTTATACAGGATAAGGTTAAAATTGAGAGAAAAAACTAAATATATAAGATTGATGTATAACTTAATAGAAAGAAAAAAAATTAAAAGCATAATTCCCAAAATAACTTAAAATTAAATTAAATTTGAAAAAAAAAAGAAAATCAGGGTTGTGAAGAGTAAAATTAAAAAAAAATAATAAAAAAATCTAATAACACAAAACTCCATTCTAATCAATCGTATTTTGTGGGTATCGTTAAAGGCACACTCTTTAATGTTTTGTTAATAATATTGTTTGGTACACCAAAACTAAATAACCTGTTGATGTGTGTGTGTGTATCTTATACTAGAAATTATATAGTGGATTGGATGTTATTCAAATCTTTTGTTTACGGAGGTGACTTTTTTTTCACCTGTAAGATTAGATATGGGGATTGGAACATGGAAGAATCCTGATCACTTCTATTAAGTTTGGATGGAAAATTGGGACGGAAGGTAAGAGTTGTTAAAAATAAGCAAAGCAGTGCTACTAAATCCAACATCAAACTTATCCAATTAATTAAAAAGCATTGTTTTAACTTTAAATTTATCAAATTAAATCTTATATTGATTTTTTATTTTTATTCATTTTTAAAAAGCATTGTTTTAACTTCTTTTTTTTATGAAAATAATACTATTTTAATTTAGTCGGATTAACTCACACCCAAACTTTAAATGAATTATAAGTCAAGCGTAATAACTTCGAATTTGATTTCCATTCTCATCTTGCATATCTCGATATGAGAAATGCCTCTACTTCTACCTACCAACTTTATGGGTCAAGAACAGATTGGTTTTGGGATCAATCTAACGTGTAACGACCAAAGGGAGGAGGAGCCTTTCATGAAACTTATGGCAAGCTGTCCTTTAAACTCTTAATTCTTTGTTATGTTATTTCAATTTTACAAATCTCCTAAATTCATAATTCGAGCTCGAGCTATAATTAAATGAACTCCTATAAAATTGTAAATTACCTTGCACAAACGAATGCTGTAGCCTCCAACATGGCCTGATCTCTGTAAGTGCATAACAGATTTTGAACAATTTATTGTCGATGACGCCTTCTTCCGGCGAAAACCATTGACATACTGATGAAGGAAGTTCGTTTTCTCGTTGACTGAAGAAACAAGTGAAGAAAGTCCGTTACATTTTCAAGATACAAAACGCAAGGATTCACCCTGACAGTACCAAAGTTTCCTTTTCTGAATATTTACAGTCCCGTCCCATCTTTAGAGTTGTTGAAACACAACAAAAATCCCCTCAGTTCAGACCCAGCCATTTCTTAAGGGTCAGTGCAGCTTCCCTCTTTTTTACTTGACTTTCTGTCTGGATTTTAGGAGTTTTCCCCTTGTACAGTGTTTTATGGTACTTCAAGTAGAGGGTTCGATACTTGTATTTGTCAATGAACATTTTCCCTTTCTCCATCATATCCACGACTTCATTTGCTCGAGAAAAAAATCCACCTCTCACAAATGTATAAAGTACTGAATCAAGTAGTTCCTGGTCAAACTTCATTGAGGTTGCTGAAGCAATAGATTTCATTTCGCCCCAGAGCTCTGTTACCTCTATATATTTTCCCCCAATGGCAGCGTATCCAGTCACCATAGAATGAAAAGTTTGAGCATTTGGGGCATGGCCCAGACTCCTCATCTTCTTCAAAGCCTTTTCGGCATCTTGCATAAGTCTCTTCTTGCAGAAAAAGTGGATCACATTATTCCAATCATGAACTCCAGAATCTGCAGCCTGCTCTTCTTTGATTTCCCGCAAAAGCTTTGCCATCAACCCTGCTTCACCACCCTCTGCACATCCCTTAACCAACATCTCAAATTCCTGATGGCCAGTTCTAGGTATCTTAGACTCTTTCATCTCCTTAAAAATATGGAGGGCTTCCTTAGTATCTTTTTGGATCACCCGAAACTCAATCAATGCATTATAACTACTCGAGTCTAGCTGGATCCCTGCTCTACGGGCATCTCGTAGAAGTGCAGTGACCTCCCCTGTTCGGTTTGCTTTACAATATGCTTTCAAGAGTGAAGCATAGACAGAAGAACTCGTTCTGATCCCAGCCAAACGCATCTCATCTAGCAGGTCATGTGCCTGATCTAGCCACTCAAGTGAAATGCATGAATTGATGACATGAACCAAAGCTGAATCGTCATTGGAAGCTGGAGAATCTTCTTTCTCTGCCTTGATGAGAAATGCAGCCAACTCCTTGGTCTTGCCCGATTCCAGGAAAGCTTTAACCAGCTTCACATAAATTTTTTCAGTTGGCTGGAGAATACCACGTTCAGTTGTAATCAATTCAACTTGCATCTGCAACTCAACTAACAGAGTACTGAGAACTTCCTTTGCCTCAGTGTCAAGTTTCAAGAAATTCCGGTCTCTATAGAACTCTTCATAAGAAATCGTAAGATCTTTGTTTGATCTATTGTTCCCTAAACCACCTGATTCTTTGCGGCTCAAACTTTCCTGAGAAACTGGGCCTGGAGAAGACTTCTTATCAATTGGGAACAACAGTGCAGCCGTAGCAAATGAATTCCGTGCTTCCCTTGCTTTCCGAAGCATTATCAAAACCATGTTGGAAGCAGCATCAAGATCCCCAAATTTCAAGTGGCATGTTAGTAAACAATTATAGAACTGCCGAAACTGCGTATCGGTTAAACTTTGGGATTCATCTATATGTCTCTGAAGTTTTCTAAGTTCTTCTCTTCTCCCATTCCTCTCATATATATGTGCCATTATGATCAATAAATTTGTGTCGGCTCTGATGCCAATTCGAGGCATCATGTCAAGAAGCTGCTCTGCTTTTCTAGTTGTTCCAAACAAGAGACATCCGGTCAAAGCAATGTTCATAGCAATAGTATTAGGCTTCATGGCAATCAAAGGTGCATTAATCTTTTTACGTGGGTCCACCCTACCATCTTGAAACAAGTAACCTATCTCGAGGATGAGCTCAGCAGCTATGTAAGCACCAGGAGCTGTTAGTGACATATGAGCCAAGATTGCAGACCAAGCAGCCACCGGAGGATATTGTTCCATTTGTATCAACTTTCTCAGGACCGTTGATGCTGGAACTGGCAAACCACATTTAGCAAGAACAAAAGAGAGATAGATCAAAGGCTCTTTCTCCAGCAGATGCTGCTTGCTTTCCTCAATAGCCTGTTCTACCAAGCCATATGCCTTCTCAAGCCATGGAACACCAAGGCTTGCAGAATAACTTGTTAGAAGCTTATTCACAATGGACTTTCGAGGAAACCCATCCATATGCAAATGCTGTTCAAATAACTTCCATGCATCATTAAATCTATGCTCATCTATTGCATTCTCTATTTCCATACATAATTTAGCTGGGTCTCGAGCCTGGACCAAAATTGTTCCAGGCAGACTCGAAAAGGAATAGCTTTGATGATTGAACCCACCCTGGATTCCTAAAACAACAGCAGGACCATTTAGGTTGGTCCAAGAGGACTCAAGAAACTCATTGACGGGCCTGCTGCTCCAAGAAACTAGCATTCGGCATCTGGAAACCCGAGCAGTCTCATGTCCACTATCAGAAAGCAAGGAAAATAAAACTCTAGGGGACAATGCAACAACTTGATGCTTCAATTTCCTGGTAGATAGCATTCCTTTTCTATATATGCTTTTCTTTACAATAAAAAAATAATCTCAACTAGAAATCATGCGTTGAAATGGACTGAAACCTGCAATATATATTATTTTTTAATTAACAAAACAGAGTTCAATGTTATGATTTACATAAAAAAGTTCAAATATATACGAACATACCTAACCTTTGTCAACCATTCATGCAGGTAACAAGCAGGACCATGCCAAGCAAAGATGAGGTCAACATACCTAAAACAAATCAACATTAAAAAATAAAAACAAGTGGATCTTTTTCTTATGAATTCATTCAAAACAAGCAAGCAAAAAGACAATAATTTTTCAATTTAAGATACTGATTCTACTTTGAAAATTTCAAGCGTCTTTTTCTAACATTTAGCAATCAACAGCACTACTAAGACAAAATCCTATAGTGTATGTCTCGTTGACAGGCGGAGGAGACATCATTCTCATGCGAGCAAGAACAAAAGGAAAAAAAGATTCAAGTTCCATTTCATTTTCTTCGGTTTCTAAACAAACAAAATGGAGGGGAGAAAACATGAAAACTATTAAGAAACCTTACAAGAACAGTTTCATATCTCAGTGAGGCATTTCATCGAACAAATGGGAGGGGCAACAGCTATACGTGGATGCCGAAGCCATACAACGTTTTAACCAGATCAGTGGAAACGGGAAAGGGAGGAACTTAGTGAGGGTTTGAAAATACTCACGGAAATTATCATCTTGCTGTCCCTGAAGGTTGGCAAAGGGAGAGCTGAACGTCTCTGAAAGCGTGAAGATCAATCTTTCATTGTTAGTTTGGCTTTGCTGGCTCGTTGCTGCTTTGTAAAACAAGAGAACAGAAACAATCTAGCAGCGGTTGAAAAAGAATTCAAAGCACTGAACTTGGGCTTGTTCACTTTCAGTCTTAGGCCCTAAAGGATTCCTGGGCCTTTTTAATTAGAAGTCCAAACCCATTGAATAGCATTTTATTTTACTGGGTATTATAATTTAGTTTTCACAAACAAAAACTAAGAAAATTGAAGTTAAAAGAGATAAAGTTGAAGATAAAAGGAGAAGAAGAATAGGAGAGGAAATTAAGAGAATAATTTATTTTTTAAAATTTAATTTTCTCATACTATTCTTATACAAATTAATGTTTCTCTTTAAATTTCCTCCCCAAAATCTAAATACACAGAATAATCTGGAAAGGAATTTTCTTAAGATGTGTTTGTAGCCGCCATATATATATATGATCCAGAAAATTGGGCAATTCCTTCTCTCTTTTTTCTCAAACAGCATATACCAATCAATTAATGAAGTTAATTTTTATGCAAGCACCATTCAGAAATTTTTCATATGATTAAAATTTTGATTTTTTTTAAAATATTATTTTAATATATTATAAAATAAAAATTACTTTGCAACACTACCAAAAGTAGAGGTCAAACCAACTAGCACTTCATTAAACGGAGGGGAGCACTTTATTTAACAGCGGGGAGTCCACTTGTCAGCAGAGCACTAGCATTATTTATTTACATGTCAACATGTACATGACAAAACTCTTTCAAAAACAGAAGGCCAAAGCGCCTGAAACCTCCCCCCTCCGATCACCATCTCATGCATAAGCACGGCCTTCTCTGCGCTGCCTTCTTGGCCCAGGGAAGAAGAACTCTTCTTGTTGTTTTCCGAAAATTTGGTCCACTTCTTTTGCTGGCACACCATAGGCCAACTCTTTCGCTTCCCTGTCCATCTCGCCGATAACGTTCCATTTCCCTTGTAACACAAAGGCATGCTTGGATAAGCTTACATGCAGAGAGAACACATGCAACGTACATACATTTTACATCTTTTTTTTTTTTTTTCAATTGAGGGGGTGCGTAGCATTCAATTACCTGCAAGAGGGTATCTTACGTTTCCTTTTGCATAGACCTCAAAGGAAAGTACCTCCAGGTTGCTATTTTCGGAAGCCATGGTGGCCACGGGATGACCGGCAGGGACAATGAAGACACTGCTGCGGCTCAAACGCGAGCTTGTCCTCTGGTAAGTTTGACCACCCTTTCCTCTCCTTGAGCCCTCGCTTTCAATGTATCCCATGCTTGAACCAGAAGATGAGTCGCGAGGACATGCCATCTCGAAGTATCCCTCACCTTCCATAACAATGGATATCATGGTTGCCTTTGAGTTGTAGTAGGGTCCGGCCATAGATCCCTGTATACAAAAAGAAATGGAGGGAGGATTCGGATTAAATGGATTTATAACATTTTTATATCAAAAGAAATACACATTAGAGGCAAATCTGATTAGGAATAAGAGGGGATAAATATACTCGAGTGATGTTGGCCGAAGAGACTATAAGGTCAAGGTCCCTGAGCTGCTCGCTATCTTTAGGTCTGGCTTCAAAGAGTTGGCCATAGTTGTTTCTTTTGACAGGACCCTTGTCGAAAATATTGAATGGGCCGCTTGACCCACCTGTTGGGAAAGGCCACAGGCCACCACCGCCATGACCACCTTCCTCACCTTGGCCCAAGGCCTGGATCTGTTCCTTGGAAGCTTTGACAATTCCTCCTTGCTGTTGTTTGAAGATTCTCTCCAACCTTCCTCTATCAGTCTGATCAATTGATAAACAGGCATGACAGAGAAAGACTTAAACATAATTATAATGGAGAAAAGTCAACTATAGGTCTAATATGCACTCACCTTAAGAGCAGCCTCAAGCAACTCCCAGCTGAATGCCTTGAAAAAGGACTCTGCATCTTCACCACCCGCTCCATGGAATGCCTGCATCATAAACCATCGTAATCTATAAGCCATAGGAACATTGAAAACAATAGATTCTGGATTCAATCTTTTTAGCAACCATCAGTGAGTCTTTTGTTATTGGAAATCTTAATCGATAAAATTTGATATCGCACTTAATTACATTGAAATTGTCAGGAAGATTAACCGGCCAAAGGATCTTGGCAACACGAAGTTTCTCGTTTTCATCTTTATTAACCATATAAAAAGTAGTTCCTGCAGGAACCCTGAAAACATCTCCACGTTCAAGGCTATAGGTCTGTTTATCCTCTTCATGGATCAGAGTTATAGCCCCTCGTCCTACAATGTATAAAATCAGTAATGAAACATTATTGGTTAGTAAAAATATCCATTGTGATAAAATGTGTTAACAAGTAGAGAATTGCAGATAGATTGTAGCTATATGAGAAACCACAGGCATACCCTTAGCAACAAACAGAACAAACCCAGCATCCAAGTGGGTTGGAGCTATAAATGCTTGAGGATTAGCTTCAATTATTGCCACCCGGATATTCTCTAGTCCTCTGAGAAGCTTTGATTTCTTCGTGAATTTTTGAAGGACACGAACTCTTCCGTGTTCAGTCTCAACTTCAGTTTTCAAATGCCTATCCTCAAATACATAGGGATTCCCCTCTTCCTCCTCTTCTTCCATGTTCCCCACTTCTTCTCTTCCCGGTCCTCTCTCATACTTCTCCTGGCACCTTAGGCTACACAACGATTTCTGTTCTCCTCCTGCCTGCCTCTGGCATTCCTCTAGGCACTGCCCCAGCTTCTTTTTTGCAGGATCAACCGTGAAGCTCCTCCATTCACCATCACCTTCTTCTTCTGTCCCACTTGTTTTACGCTCTGGCTCTTCCTTCCTTCTGAAGTGCTCCTCAGTACAGTCTCTCAGGCACTTCTCAACCTCTCTCCCATCATACCCCAGTTGCTCTTTGCATTGGCGCTCGCAAACCTTGAGTTCCAGGTCTTTGTTGGCTTTAGCTATTCCAACGCACAAAGCCAAAAGAGCGAAGACTAAAACTGCTGAAGAAAGCCTCACTTTCACAGCCATATTTGTCACTACAGACAGAAAATTGTGCTATCAAAGCTGCAGGGAATGGAGATCGCGGATTGCATGTTATATAGCTGGGGATAGAAGGAGCAATGAAGTGACAAGAACGGGAAGTGAAAAGCATGCATGAAGACGAGTGTCAAAGTAACGTGTCTATCATGCACAGTATCAATCGCCGCGTATAGCAATTGCTGACAAGAACAATTTTTCAAGTCTTGCTGCGAGAAAGCAAGGCAGCTGTGTGGGGTCTGCGCTTTAGCTTTTTTTTTTGTTTTTTGCATAAGATATTCATGTAACCTCCCAAGTGCCTGCTTCGCCAACAGTCAGTGTCGCACTTCATTTCGCAGGAGGAGTAACCATTAACCTCACTTTTGCACTTGTCCTCGCAGTCATTGAAACATGTTTATTGATCATCCACTGGGCTAGCCTAGGACAGATGCATTGCTGCAGCAACAACAATGCATAAGAGAAAAACTGCTGCAAGTTTGTTGGCCATATTGTCTTTGTTAATTTTTCTCTGTGTCTCCTCTCTTGACTTGATGGATGATATGTGAAGGAGAGGAATGGACGATTGAGGTGTTTATTGGCTCACAAAGTCTAGTTTTATAGCGTTTAAACCCCTTTTTCCTGGCAAAAACATGTAGAAGATATTCCCTTGCGGCATTTTGGGATTTGTAAAAAACATCGAATGGTAAGTGCAAAACAACTTGGTCAAACTTCCTTGTAAACATCACTAATTTTAGCTACTCATACCCCCTAAAAAAAAGTGTGTTTTAAGTAGTTATTTTTTAATTTTAAAATATATTAAAATAATATTTTTTATTTTTTATTTTTTAAAAATTAACATTAATAAATCAAACAATTTTAAAACATAAAAAAATATTAATTTTCATCAAATGGCGTTAATATTTTGAGTACCATCCTTCTCGACTTTCAAAACAGGAAGACGAGGGTGTGCTTTATATCAACTGGGTTCTTAACCAATAATTAAAAAGGGCGTTTTGCATGGGCCAATACATTTCTAAATAAAAAGCTAAAATGGGCTTTTATAATCGGACCAATACAGAAATTTTACTTGTTGCTTGCTTGTTTGTAGGACTGTCACTGGATTAATTTAATGTAATTAAATAGATTTGGAATAAAACTTTCATAACTCTACGATGTTTTGAACCGAGTATATCAACATATTTATTGAATTGATCATAAATAAATTTACCTCAATCTGGTCCAATAATAATATGATCAAAGTTAATATTATTTCTAATAAAATATATTTAGCTTGCTTTATATATATATATATTAATTTTATCATTAAATATTGTGCTTATAAGTAATTAGAATACATATTTTATTTAATTTATTTTTTAGAGGTTATTGGTTATCTTAGTTTTATAATCTAAATCCCGAGTTTGGTGAATTACTTAGTTTGACGAATTAATTTAGATTGACAAGAGTTTTTTTAATTAATTTTTTTTAATTTCATCCTTAACATTAAGTTTATTGGAAATTAAGTATCATTATTTATTTTAATTTTTTTTATGAGATTATTTTGAACTCATAACCCAAGTTGTGGGTTTGGTAGGTTAATTCAAGTTAACTTGGTTTATTTTTTGTTTTTTTAATTGATTTTTTAAAATCTTATCCTTTAGCATTTGATTGATTAAAAATTGAATTTCATAATTTTTTTAATTTTTTTTATAAGGTTGTCACAATTCCATTACCCGAGTAGTAAATTTAACAGGTTAATCCAGATCAATCAAATATATTTTTAAGATTTTCATGAAAAGTGTTTTTCAATCTTTTAAATTAAAAAATTACTTTTTTCAGTCTAAAATTTATGTTTTTCTTTGATCAAAAAATAAAATTTTCAATGATGCAACTAAACATAAAAAAAGTCAAGAAAATACTTTCTAGAAAAACAAAAACATTTTTCAGCAAAGAAACATGAACTAAATAGCATTCTATACTTTTGTTCCGTCTTTTTCCCTCTACCTGGATGACTATTATTTTAAACAATTACACGGCAGGGCTTTTTTGAATCCCTTTTCAAGTCTCAAATTAATTAATTTATTGAAAAATCCTATAAATATAAAGAAAAAAATTAATAAGTTGTTGCTAGTATTATTCTGGTTTCTAATTTAAGTATGAAGTTTTGATTCAATTGGAATTATGTTATTTGTAAAACATTAATACTTTTTTCCCCATATTAATAAGTTAGTGCCTAGAGTAGGTATTTTTTTTCTTTAACTTTGTCATACTTCTTGTCTAATTTAAATTAATTTTGATTTTTAATATAAATATTTTATATAGATTATTTGATTCTGTCTTATCAATGATGAGATATCTTGATTTTTTTTTAAAAATAGACGTACTAATATTATATATTTTCTTATGTATGCAATAGACGAAACTAAGCATGGTTTAAATACAATCAACACATTTTATTTAAACAAAACGAATGATAAATTTAGTAGATATCCAAATTAATATGATCCGAACATGTTAAGATCTGTATTAGGATGGACAATCACAAAATCTTAATTTCCAATTCATAAGATATAATTTGACTCGTTTATTAAATAAATATCTGCTGTGATCCGGGGTTTGAAATGGAACTGTCGACAGCACTGCTTACTTGCCTGCTCTCCCGCCATGGATTCTTTCTTGTCTAACGCGCAAGAAAAGTCGCCGCTTCACCCCCTCTAGTTTTTCACTTTCAGTGCCTGGGAAAATTAAAAGAAAAGAAAAGACAGAGAGATGAAGCAAAAACAATGAAATGCTTGTTAGGAATGGTAGGAGATAGATTCGCTCTGGTAGTGACTGAGACGTCATCCGTTCACAGAATTTTAACGAGGACAAGGACATGATCACCGTCCTCTGCATGGGGTGAAGCTAGTGGCGAGAGCGGACGACGGGTCTCTATCCTGTTTCACTTCTATTATTGCATCTCTTTTATTTTTTGTTTTTAATAATAAATTATTTCTATATTTCCTTCGTTAATTACTAGGTTTATCCAAGTTGTCAGGCGCAATGCGTTATTGCAACTTGCATGCGGTGAGTTAAACTGCCTAGGACAGGTTTGGAAAAATAGGAAGTACGAAATTCAGAATTGTGTTTGTTGTTGGAATGATCCTGTACGCATTTTCAGACATTTGATATGGCTGGTTTCTTGTCTCTGATTATAATTCTATCTCCTCCTGGCAGGTAAGGCCAGAGGACAGGACAATCTCTTACCTGCCTTTGACTATACTGTCACTCTTCACGAGATTGATGTGTACTACCACAGTTCAAGAATCTATCGATTTGGTAGAAATGGTAGCGGCTTCTCCAAATATCGTAATCAATATTGTTGACAGAGACAGTGCAAGGGAATATGCCTGGCTGACTCGATCAGACAGTGATGCCATAGCCTAAAGTTCGAGTTCGGTACGGGCATTTATCTCCTAATTCTGGTTTTCCTCCAAAATTTTCAGATTTAGGCAGCCACGTCAGTTTATGTGTTTAAGAGTTTTTCTGCGCTTCAAATTTTCAATGCTGTACGACATAGAATTCTGAAAAGGTTTATCCAATGGAAGTTCATAACATCAATTAAAGCAATGAGAAAATGTGAAGTATTTCTTTATTTTTTCTGACAACATGACATGGAGCTCTATTCAATAAGTTTGCACACCAACATAAACGGAAACAAACAGGGAGGAGAGGTTGTAGCTTAATAGAATTTGAAAACCATGATTGCTAGAAATATTAGCAAGGAAGATGGTGGCGAAACATAGGATGGCATGGATGCTGAGGGGGATAGTACTGGTCGGATCCCTGCAGTTGTTGGGGGGGCTTCTACTGGCTCTGGTGGGAATGCTGGTGTTAATGGCAGAGTAGTTTCAGATTCTGGTGCTGGAGCAAGTGCTACTGCTTTGGAAGCTGCAAAAAGTAACTTGGTAATTAGTAGGTCAGGTATATCACACTCGACATAAGTACTGTACTCTTACTGGTACAGGAGCTTTCAAGCTATTCTTCGCTGATAGGTACATTTTTTCAAAATGTAAGAGCGGGGTTTACCTCGGGGGCTTAAAGGAGAAGCGGCTGTGGGTGGAAGAGGTGGCCCTAGTAAGACGGGACCTGCCAATGTTACAGTGAAACAAATTCTTAAACCAAGATAGGAATATTTGTATTAGGTTCACAATAATAAATATAGATTATGTTTTAGTTTTCAAATATCATCTTCTTTTTTCCAGCGTAATTAAGAATTGCAGAGGACTTTCAGTTACCTGGTGCTGGTAGAGGGGTCCCAGATGCTGCAAAACACAATGCAATCACCATTAGAGAATTTAACACACATTGACAGAGCTAGAAAGATTCTTAGCATGTATAATTTAAGTCCTACCTTTACACAGCACTGGCACCCCACTCATTTTACATGCTCGGGGGAGAGTGATTGCTAAAGTACGGTTAATCGGTAGTTGAATAGGCACGCTGGCTGTTATTAATAGACAAGCACAGTCCATACCATTGCTCATGAGGGACTTAAATGAACTGCAACAACTACCAGTTGGTGATGAGCCATTGTTGCTGCTTCCAGTTATAAAATTTATGCACGGGGTGAAGCTACTTATCATCGAGGATGTGCATGGTGTGCTAATTTGCCCATTCACTGAAATTACCAGCAGAGTTGATAATGTTGCGATCAAATTAAAAACGTTGAGCCCTTCCATGAGCAGTTACGAATGAGCTTCAAATGTTTTTGATTAGAAAAGAGTACAGAGAAGAACTGGGTTGCTTGGACGGAGATGAAGAAAACCATTTATAGATTGGCAGGGACAAAAGAATTGGAGGGAAAGAACAGGTAGATTTGAAATGGGTTCTGGAGTTCAACAACTATAACTAATTTCCCATGGTTGAAGCAATCCTTTTATTTATTCCCTTGAGTCTTTAGGCCTCAAGGAACAGGAGTTCAAGTTAGGTATGTTAGGCATGCCGGTCATAGTTTAAAATTTGTTATTTTCATACGAGTCAAACCAACGTCTATCGTAGGTAGATTGCATCATTTGTTTCTGTTTTAACCGTCAATATATTCAAGCCAAGACTAGAAATTGTGTTATGCTTCCCTGCACTTGGCAGAAAAAAAGTCTCTCATACATTGCAGGTTATTTTCCATATAACGAGTCTATATAGAAAGTTATTTTACGGTACAAGTAATCTCCTTCATTTCCTAAAAATCAGCATTTATCTTTGATAAAATAATATTTAATAGTTAATATTAAAATTCCTAAGTTTCACATATTTTTAGATTATATATGGTAACATCCCCTCTTAAATTGATATTGGTAAGTCAACCAACAACAATTTACAAACAAGAAATTGATGCCGCTATTAAGTCATAGTTTTAATGAAAACATTAACTATTTGGAGATCGAAAGATATACAAGAAAGAGATGTCATCTGATTTTTCAAGGTGTTGCGAATAGAATGACAATCAACCTTAATATATTTGGTGCGTTCATAGAAAATAGGATTGATGGCCATTTGAATAGCACTAATATTATTAAGATGCAGTGAGGTAGAGATGACTTGAGAAAATCCAAACTCTTCTAGAAAACCTCACAATAATATAATTTCAGAATAAGCAATAAACATGGCACGATATTTGATCTCAGTGGAGGATTTAGAAACACGATCCTATTATTTACATTTCCAACAAATTAAGGCATCACCTAAAAACATATGCTAGCCTATAGTATATTAATGTGTATCCAGATACCTAGCCTAATCACCATCATTATAAGCAACAAGTTAAAACAAGGAGTCAATAGGAAAGAATAACTCATAATTAGGTAAGCCTCGAAGATAATAGATGATGCATCGAATTGCAGCAAGATAGAGATGTTGAGAAGAAGACATAAACTGGTTGACCTTATGGACAACATAGGATATATCAGGTCGAATAGTGGTCAAGTATATAAGACTTTCACCCAAACTTCTATAGAGAGTAAGATCATCTAAAAAGTATCTTTATTTTTTCTGTATTTGACATTTATTTGCATAGGAATATCAACAAAAGAAGTGTCCTCCAAACCAGCAAAGGTGATAAGATCTTTAATATAATGATGTTGATTCATGAAAATATCATTATGTTGATGATGAACTTCTAATTCTAAAAAGTATATGAGTTGGCCAAGATCTTTGATATGGAAAGTTGCATGTAATTATTGTTAAAACCATAACCAATGTCAATAATGATAATATCATCCACATATATCAAGAGAAGGACTATACCTGAAGCAAATATGTGGAAAAAAAGAAAAAGTTCATACTGGCTTGGTGAAAAACTGAAAGAAAGAATTGTATTGTGAAACTTCTCAAACCAAGCCCGGGAAGCCTATTTAAGCTCAAACAAAAAATGTCTTAGCTTATAAATATTACGAGGAGAAAAGGTAGTCATACTAGATAAGAGCTTTATTTGAATATCTTCCTAGAGATCACCATAAAGAAAAGCATTTTTCATATTCATTTGATACAATTGCCATAACTATGAAGTGTTATAGCTAAAATGGTTTAAATAGTGGTCATTTTGCAACATAAAAAAATATTTCCTCATAGTCAACCCCATATTTTTGTTTGTTACCGAGAGCTACGAGACGAACTTTGTAACATTCTAAAGACCCATCAGAACATAGTTTTACAAAGAAGATCTATTTACTCCCAATAGATTTGATTGTAGGAGGACAAGGAACAATATCCCAAGTATGATTCTTCTCATGTGCTTGAAGTTCTGTTTGCATTGTATTTTGCCAACATGTATGTTTTATGAACCATTTGTAAAAAAAAAAAAAAGAATGAAAATAGTGGTAAGAGAGACATGAATAAAAAATTCATACCAATCAAGGGGTCGAGAAAGATGAGTAGACTGACAAAGAATGGTGGAAATAAGAGTAGAATCACACACCGGGTAAAGATCGAAAGGAGATACAAGGAAAGTGGAATCAAACTCATGTCAATAACTTCTTTCATACATAAAGCTAGGC
Organism: Populus euphratica; assembly: GCF_000495115.2. Classification (NCBI taxonomy): domain Eukaryota; kingdom Viridiplantae; phylum Streptophyta; class Magnoliopsida; order Malpighiales; family Salicaceae; genus Populus; species Populus euphratica. The sequence continues at coordinate 804,382 of NW_011499892.1, forward strand.
CTGAACCTTTCCACCATTGTTGTGGAATCAGAAAAATTAGGCAAAAAATGTAAAGATACAAATGGCAATTCAATATAAAATGGAAATAAATATTGGTTTTCAAAGAAAATCACATTCTTAAAAACCTGTATATGACAAATATAAGGATCATAACATACATAATCCTTTGAGGGATAACATAACCAAGAAAAACACTCTTAACAAATTTAGCAATAAGTTTATATCGTTCACGAGTAGAGAGATGTATAAAACAAACACAACTAACAGGGAAATACATAAAACAAACATAACCAAATATATGAATATCAGAATATAAAGGAGAATGACCAAATAACTTAAAGAAAAAAGAAAATATTATTTAATGTAGGAAAAGGTAAACAATTAATCAAATGAATTGAAGTAGAAAATACTTCACACAAAAAACAAGAGGGAAGAGATGATTCAAGTATAAGAGTTTTTACTACATCTACACCATTTTGTTGTGTTGTTGAAGAACAAGAACATTGAGAGATGATTTTTTTGCTTTGAAGAAAGCCTTAAAACTCATTAAACATGTATTTATCATTAGAATTAGAGTGCAAGACCTTGATGCTTGTGGAAAATTGAGTTCAAGAAGTGCAAGAAATCGCTTAAAAACTAAAAAAAAACTTCATCTTTAGTTTAGAGGAAGTAAACCCACGTAAAACAACTAAAGTCAGCAATGAAAGTAATAAAGTATTTGTAATGCATGAGAAACAACATGTGCAATCCCCATACATCATTATAAATAATATCAAACCATTTGGAGGCACAAGATACATGATAAGGAAAAGATAAAACTTTACTTTTACCAAGTTTACATGATATACAATCTAAAGAAAGATCAAGATAAAAACATATTTTGTTTCCCAATAATCCATAATAATCAAAGTGCAAAGTACATCAAAGTTTGGATGGCTTAGATGTTTATGCCATCTCTTATTTTTAGAACCAATAAATTTGCATACAAAGGAAAGTAAAGAAAAACTAGAAATACTAGTGGAATGAAAAACATGAAAAGTAAAGAGTTTTTCCATTTTAGGCCCCTTCACGATCATCTTTCCTGACATTTGATCTTGTACAGCATAACTAGAATGAGAGAAATAAACATCACAATTATTATCAACCAATTAAACAACAAAAATAACATTTATGGAGAGGTCAAGAGATAGAAAATCAGTTAAAAAAGGATAAAGATCACCAACAACACTGATAGGCAAAGAAATTTCATTAGCGGCACTAATTTTAGCTTTCTATTATAATTTCTGACATTGGAAAGAGGAAAATAGTATTGGTCATATGGTTAAAAGCACCGTGGTCCATATATTATGGCTTATAAAGAAGTTTATGATTACTTGAGAATTCAAAAGCAGAAATAATCATTTGTTATACCATTTCAGAAATGAAAGCATTCAGGTTTGCGAAGCCTATAGAAATAGGAATAGGAACAACAAGTAAGGTAATAGGCAATGCAGCAGAACCAAAGGTATCAATTAAGGTATGATAAATAGTTCCTTGTTTCATTTAAGGTTGATAGGACAAGCAGAGATGATATGACCATGTTTTTTATAATAGTTGTAGAATTGTTTGGGGCAATCTCGAGCAATATGATCATAAAGAAGTTTGCTTAAACAGGCATCCAAGATGGTACAGGATGATGATTCATCAAATTAAAGTATATAGTTTCAAAATCAGTACGAAGCTTCATCAGGAGTTGATTTTTATTGCTTGTGTTATACACTGCTTAAATAACAAAGAGAGTTACAATAAGAACATTAGCATAAACAATATCTAAATAATTAGCCTAAAGATTTTAAAAACCAGAAATGTATTCATCAATAAAGAGACTTCCCTACATAGTGTTAATTATCTCATACTCTAATTGAAAATAATGAGTTGTGTTATTCTGATTATAAATTTTATTTAGATAATTCCATATAACAACAACAATTTTATAAGATCTCAATTTGAGAACAGGATGAGGTTCTATTGAGCTAAAGATCCAGGTCATAACTAAGCATCCATGATTTTCCATCTAAACATGTATCGGTATCTGTAGGTGCGGGATTACTCCCATTAATATGCCCCTACAATTCTTTCCCTTCAAAGAATAATTAAAATTAAAACTCCTAGCAGAATACCTTTTTCATTAAAACAGATATGGAACAAATCTAGCTTATCGGAATACATGATAAAGTTGAAAAGAAATAGATTTTAAAACTAAAATTTACAAGGAATCAATGCAATGGAAAAGGGATACAGACCAAATTCTAAAGCTAAGAGCTGCCGAGAATAGCAGCAAAGAGACTGACTTGAAACTACTGAGAATAGCAGCAGAAAACCAAGATCTAAAACAATCAAGAATTCCACTAGAAATGTAATATCTGAAACAAAAAAGAATGATTTCGAAACTACCGAGAACACTACCAAAGAAGGAAGATCTGAGCCTGCCAAGAATAACACTAGAGAAGCAAGAAAGAATTATAGATTTTAAAACCAAGAACTGTCAAGAATAACAATAGAGAAGCAAGATTTGAAACTGTCAAAAGTGCAACACAGAAGCTAATTTGAAACATGAATAACACAAAGTTGGAAATAAGAATCCAACAACCACTCCTTCTCTCTCGCCTACACAATTTTTACCGGGAGTAATATGAAAAGAATGGGTTCAAGATGAGCAAGGCAACAACAATAAAAGATAAAGGAAAAATCAGGACTTAGACAAGCAAGGATTTGGAAGAAGCTTTGATACTATGTTAATATATTCAAACCAAAACTAAAATACCGAGAGAGTTAATCAATTCATTAACTTTGCATTATATTTTATTTCCATGCACTCGGCAGAAAAAAGCCTTTTATAAATTATAAGTTATTTTCTATATAACAAGTTTACATATAAAATTATTTTGTTATATAAGGAGTCTCTTAAGAATCACCATTTATCTATAATAAGATATTTTTTTTATAAGGAGTCCAAAGGAAAGTCCAACTTGATGGTCTTAGTACTTCCCTGACAATATGCATGGTTATGTTAAAAAAGGTCATTCATTGTAATGACTTTAAGAAGAAGCTCATCAGAAAACTATTGAAGTGGTGACCAGGGACGATTCCCCTCGGCTAAAAAACTTTGCCCCTTCCCCGTTATAATTGCTCCCTTTTCTTAGAAACTCTCAATTTATTCCTAAAAAAAAGAAAATCTTAAATCATTTTTCCCTAAATCTTTACCTTCTCTTTCATGAGCATAGCAATTACTAGGAGGAAAGTGGGATTGAGAGAAATAGCAATGCCTGTGCACATTGAAACCTTGTTTTGCTCTGAGGGAAAAGATAGGAAATCCAATCATGCATAGAGATAGCTGTAAGGCCAGGATATGCTTGTGGATTGTTAATTAATGATAGTTCTTTGGTAGACATAATATAGCAGAACAGAACATTAAAATATATATGCTAAGGACAAATGAAAACTTGTCGTCATCGTTATGCCGAGGGCTGGCTGTTCAGTTATATAACAACCCTTTGATATAGTTAAAGTTGGTCATCTAAATATACCAAAAACCTCGTCTCTTTTCCATGAGCTTTCCTATATAAATCCAGTCCCTTCTTTTCCCTTTAACTCAAACTTCAAAGCTCAGAATTCCAATCATACATTCGACTTTCACAACCAGATCATTCTAGCCATCCAAAAATTTGCAGCTGCAGTCAATGGCTTCAAGTGGGATTCGCATGGGTCTAGTCCTGGTCCTTGTGGCCATAACTTGTGGTGGAGCAATGGCTCAATCAAGCTGCACTAATACTCTCATGAGCCTGGCTCCGTGCCTGAACTACATCACAGGAAATTCATCAAGTCCATCATCCTCATGCTGCTCACAGCTAGGAAATGTTGTCCAAACATCACCACTATGCCTTTGTTCACTACTCAATAATAGTGGTGCCTCATTAGGTATCCCCATAAACCGGACTCTTGCTCTGAATCTCCCTGGCGCTTGTAAGGTGCAAACCCCATCGATCAACCAGTGCAAAGGTAATCCAAATCTTTAACTCTTTCTGGTGAATGTTATAAACAAGGGATGCTAGATTCATACTGACTTGACTTTGGCAATGGTAAAACAGTTGCCACTGCACCCACAGCTTCAGCAACTCCACCTGTAAGCTCACCAGCCAGTTCGCCAGCAGATTCGTCTACTCAAACACCCGAACCAGATATTATTCCATCAGCGTCAGACATTCCTTCAGCTTCAGGTATGTTCAGGAAATGTAAATCGTGCAAAAGCCTTTCAAGCTTAGCTGGATAATGTACTTGATTTCTACGTACTAATCGGGAATTGAATTTTGATCTTTGATCATATGAATGAAACAAAACGTAATTTTGGCTTGAACCAAAACTCAAACGACTGACACCTAAAATTAAAGTGCATACATGAAAGCACCAGACTAAGCAATTCCAATTTATAAATGTTAATAGGAATGGTTTCTGAAGTCAGCTCTTAATTGTAAATACAGGAACTGGAAGTGGCTCTAAAACTATCCCATCATCAACCGGAACGTCTGACGGAAGTATTGTCAAAGCACCCCTTCAGTTTGTGCTCTCCGTTCTCTTTGTGGCATGGTGTGGTTCAACTGTTACCAAATTCTGAGTCCAAAAGGTGGTTTTTGGAATTGCACTTTGGAATTTTTCAGAGTGATTTGTAGCCTGTTGTATCATTGATTATGATTACCTGATCCTATTTTTATTTTATTTTTTACTATACTGTTAAGGGTGATTCTTGTTGCACTTGTACAGTGTGATTGTATTTTTTGTTCGATTTGCTTAATGAAGAATGAAAACCATATTGGTTCCTTCAAGGAAAAATGTCAAAAACCATTGTCACTATCCTACTTGGCTTCCGCCTGCATCACTTCTTCTACCATCAGATTGCCGTGGAGTACTGAGATTTTCACAGGCTTGCATTGATAAAAATTTACGAAGTCTGAAATGAGTGGAAAGATGACAGGAGAGTAGAATCATCAGCAGTGCGAGCAAAAATGAAAAGAAAAGAAGAAAACTTAAATAATACGAACCCAAATGATCGGAACATTTAACGTGGTTATGAAACTTTCCAATCGCAGATAACATTTCTTGAAACTAGCCGACCAGATGATAGGGGATGCACTTTGGCAGACCAAATTATGATCCAAAAGAGAAACCTTGTTTGGAGTATCAAACTGTCTTGCCTCCAAGCTCCAAGTTTAAATACAAAATTTTGGCCTAAATATTTAAAACACGAGGCACCCGCATTTCAAACTGACAGAATCATATGTTACAGGTTATGAGAACAAGCCGCTATTTTGATCCTCTGTTTTTGCAACATACTTACAGAAGAAATTGAACAGTCTCATCCACTAGTACCCACAGGTTATATGCATGCGATTTATTTACAACTTTTTCAAGCTTGATCAGTCTTTCAAAATGAGTTAGGATGTTATTTTACCTGTACAAACACAAAGCCTCACAAGTCACAAGTAACGAACCCAGTTTCTTGGATATTGGTTTTGACATTTGGATTGTCTTCAATTTGTATGCTTATTGGTCAGCACCCTGCACACTCCCGTCGCTTAGAACTGACTGGTGGGATTTGTTTTGAGTTTCTTGTGGGCTTTCAGCTGAAGGCAAACCATATTGTTTCAACTTGCGAGAGTGAGAAGCTACTTCTGTTCCTGTATTGTATTTGAATTCTGTTCCTGTCTTGTATTTGAAAGCATGAAACATGCAATTTTCAGCAACTCACACGCACAGTTGTGAGACCCTGCTCCGGGACCTGTTCGAGAAAAAGTTGCAAGTTACTGGATCATTAAGTTAACTTAAGGGTTAACGCTCAACCGTTTTTATTAAAATGGCGTTGTTTCCTTCTTTCTTTTTCTTAAAAAAAATATTGATGTTGGCAGATTGGATTTGGACATATCAGCTAAATCATTAAAAACTCAGTTATGCTAGGGTTCCATTGAATCAATATCTTTTTTGTTTAACAATGATGCTGACAGTGACTGTTGCCTGAAATCAAGAAACTACAAAAGAGTTGAGACATGGCTTAATATTTATGGATAGACATACAGTGACATCAATTATAGAAACATCAAATGGCTAGAAGAACAGAATTAAGAATTGCTAAAAAAGAGGAGCATTTCAGATTCAATGATAGGCTGATCTGACTTTCTAATTTTATTCTAAAAAATTACTGTTAGAATATATTCAAGTTATTGGAATAAAAACAGACAGCATATTTGAAATTCAAGTTGCAGAAATTTATCCAGGTTTATGTAAATAGCTTTGGCATGAATAGGAAGATTGTCTAAACCATAAACATGGGTTCATCAGATAGGAAATTAAAAGCTGAGCGCGCATAGGCATCAAGCTGAAAGTCGAAATCATCTTTCACCATTTACCATCCATTGAAATCGATCAACTAGGAATGGCTTGAAGGAGAGATATCAAAACATACAGTGATGATGTAGGACAACATGCTGTCTAAGCAGAAGATCTACAGGGTCTAATTTTCAGGATTTAATATTAGTACTGGTAATTTCGGCGCTGTTGAAAAAGTACTTCTTTTTGGGAGTTTCCTGATGGGTACACCCTAAAATCTCTAGGCTTATTCATCAACCAGCCTGTTACCCTGGGATGAAGCTAGAGATTCCCAAACTAAAATATGAAATGAAAGATATAAATAATATTACTTTTTTTTTAATTTTTAGGTATTGTCTTGATTTTACAGGCTTTTTATCGCCTTTGACAACACTATATTGACCATGGAAAAGCATTAATTTACACATAGAAGATGACACCTCCTTCCACAAAAAGAAAGTATTAATACTACAAAGCCGGCGCTCTGCATGATTAGTTTTACGCCATCATCAGCATTTGGTTTATTTGGTGTGGATTCTGCGATGAAAAGCAATGCAAAGCTGAACAAACCAGAGAGAGACACTTAAGTTTAACTTATTAAAATAAATCTGTCTCTGTGCAGAAGGTGAGTTGTTCACCAAAGATTATAAAATTAAGTAGGAATATAGGTAAACCATATTAGCCAGTTTGTTTACAATCTTCCCCTTTATTAACCACAGCCTTTTCATTTCCTACAAGCCACGAAAACTTTTCTTCTGTATCTCTCAACCATTGTTGCCAGGAATTTCTATAGAATTGACCCAATGGCAGTTAGAAGGATGGAGGTCATGCTTGCTATATCCCTTATAGCAACTTTGTGGGCAGGAGCCATGGCACAATCATCTTGTACCAATGTGATCATAAGCATGTCCCCATGTCTGAACTACATAACAGGAAACTCATCGACCCCGTCTTCATCATGCTGTACACAGCTAGCTAATGTTGTCAAGTCGCAGCCTCAATGTCTATGTGAGGTCGTTAATGGTGGTGCCTCCTCACTTGGAGTCGATGTTAATCAGACTCAGGCTCTGGCCCTCCCTGGTGCTTGCAATGTCCAAACTCCCTCTATCAGCAACTGTAATGGTAAGCAATTGCAAGCAATCCAAATTCTAAGATCATTTTCTAGCAATGCAAATAGCTAAATATTCATTTTATCATCTGCTCAAACAGCCTCTTCGCCCACAGATTCTCCAGCAGGAACACCAAATTCTCCTTCTGCAGGTACAAGATTCAATTAGATTTTCCAATTTCCGACTTGAACTTACGAACAATATAGGTTTTTCGGTTACTCCTGGTAGCAGAACCACCGTACAAGAGCCCAATGTTAATACTTTACTGTGTAATGGGTGCAGGAACAGGATCTAAGACAGTGCCATCAACAGATAATGGAACATCAGGTGCAAACTCTACGAAGTTGACAGTGTCTCTGCTCTTCTTCCTACTCTTCATCACATCACAAGCTTCGACCCTCCGCACCATATAATATAAGCTCCATCTACTTGAAATTCTGCTGAGTCTTTTGCTACCGCAGTTCATTAGTACTGTTGACGCAACAGAGGAGTTCAAATATTCCCTTTTCTTTTGGTAACATGATTCTTTATTTTGGGATACCATGTGGACTTAGATTTGTATACTCCTCTATTTCCAATAAATAAAATATTCTTGGTTTTCCACACTGTTCTGAAGAATAATTAGAGGGAAATTTTACTTGCTGGTATCGAAATGAAATTGTTAGATTTTAACTTATAAGAAATAAAATTATTATGAATTCTCTGATACTGATGATACAGATAGCAATTTCTTAATCGGATTAGAGAGGTAAATCTAGCCTCAGATTAACAAAAAGAAATCATCACTCCATGGACACAGAGGGATAAAAACATTGGTGACTAACAAGCAGCAAATCATCAAGAAAAAGAGAAAATATTAAGAGATTTTGACTAATCAACCATGTTTCTAGGGAGTCAAGGAAGCACATGCATTTTCTCCCTTGCACTAATTCTTTTTCTTGTAATTTGAGGTGATCTTTCTTTATTGTTTTCTCTTAAACCACTCTTAATTTCAAATTGGATCGGGAATTCAATGGTAAATTTCTTGGGACCATTACAAATGGCTTGACAATGGAATCCACCGGCACCCAGAACACCAGAAGCACATGCATTTCAACACAGCACTGCTTATTTTTCCATGCATTAGAGATCCAAATAGGAAGTCAAACCGCACTGCCTTGGTGAGAATTCCAGTCACACACAAGCCATAAGCCACGCCATTTTCTACTGGGAAAGATGCACTGCAACATTAACTTTGTTTTGATTGGTCTCTTCTAAGGAGGCCTCTTTTTCCGGGTAAACGTCCGAGATAAGACATTGCCGTAGTATCTTTTTTCTACAAGATTGGGCAGTTCACGTGGGTTAATTAGTTTTATTTAAAAAAATATTATTAAATAAATCAAATCATTAAATTAAATTAAATTAAATAGATCAAGAGTTTACTTGTTGGGGGTGACTGGTCAACTAAATCAATTTAAGATTGATTTTTGAAAAAACCAGCCTCAGCGAAGCCCGGCTGGGTTTAACAACTGTGCTTAGTAAACAACATCTGTTGTTCTAGACACTGAAGACGTGATTAACTATATAATCCATGGAAAATAAGAATTATATAAGCAAATGACAAAAGACCAGAATCAAAAGCCATCGCAGTCCTTTGCCCCTGCCGTAAATTCTCAACACGCAAGTGGCTAGCTGGGAAAGAACATTAAAAACGACATGAGATCCTGCCAGAATTAATTCTTTGCATCTGTTGTGGCTCAAGTGGAAGGGTTGATTCCAAGACTCTAAGAAAGTGGGGTTCATTTCCTACCGGTGACATAATTTTAATGGGGGCCAGCTAGCTGTTAGAATCATCGATTTTTTTATTTTTAGAATATGGCATGGTTTTTTAAGATTGTTTTTTGTTTTAATATATATTAAAATAATATGTTTTTTTATTTTTTATATAGTATATCAAAAATATCTAAAAGCATTAAAATTAAAAATTAATCTAGAAAAAAAAATTAATGAAAAGCTGGTATCTATATCCTTAGGACTGTCCGTACTCCATTTGCTGTAATCATCTTGGGACAGCTTTGCTGGCTCCAAATGAGAGGAATATGAGTTTTGAGATTAAAAGTGAATTAACAAAGGTGGGACTTTAATTTTTAAAAGCTATTTGAAAAGTGGTAATTATTATTTTTTAAAAGTATATTTTATTTATAAATTTATTAAAATAATATTTTTTTAGTTTTTAAAAATTATTTTTGATATAAGTACATCAAAATAATTTTAAAATAAAAAAAATATTTTTTAAAATTGTATAAATAAATTCGGACGGATCAATATCTTGTAAAAAAATAATAAAATTATAATAACTATATTCCAAACTAATAGTTAGTATATGGTATATGATTTTTTTTATTATTATTTTTTTTATTTATATGGGGTGTCTGGATCAGCTTACGTGCACCATGACTAATCCTCACGGTCCACTGAATACCCTGTAAATTCAATAGACATATAAAGTATCACAGAAATGATAAACATGTACATCAGAACTCAAATCCAAGTATAGTAAAAAAAAAATAAACCCCTTTCATTACTATACCAATTACTGGAATGCAATGGGAGATTTTTTAGGTCAATGAGAGATTGCATGTGAGAACTACTGGAATTAAGGCACTAGAAGTTCCGTTACAGCTGAATTTCAAGCATTAAAATCTGTACACACATTTACTTATGTTTTTATAATTACTGGCTTATTTTTTTTACAATTATCCTTGCCATACATGATTGTATGCTTGACTCGAACCAAGTAACCAACCCATTCGGTCTTGCCCCATGGATCCACCCCTTGGTAATTTCATCTCAAACACAGGCAAGGATGGCAGGATGCGAGGTGAAGGACAGAAAATGATTTACTGCCAATGAACTGGATGGAGACAGTAGATGCATTCTCACTTCACCTGCCACAATAGACATGCGTACCGGAGATTTTGATGGCGCTGGCCTGGTACTACTATAAGGTAAGTTGCTGGCTTGCTGCTAACATTTGTCAAAGTCTTCATAAAAAAGTTATGTAAGAGGGCCCAAGGTGGGAACTAATCATAATTAAGCTTGTTAAACCAAAAATTGAAACACAAACATGGTTTTGGAGGGCATTCAACCACGTGCACTGAACGTGTCAGCCAAAAAATTGGTGTTTAATTTTAATTAACAAGAATGCCATTGCGGTGAAGGAGAAAAAAGGGACCAGGAATATCCTCAAATGCCTATATTCTGGTTTAGGGTAAGCACAAATTGAAAGGACTTGAAAATAAAGAAATAGAACGCTAAGAAATCACTAAAAAAACCCTGTGTTTTTTGGTCAAATTAGCTTTGGAGGTCTCTCTGGGAGGAAATCTAACGCTACTCTTGATTTCTCTATGTGTGTCTGTACAAATCGAAGCGACGGAGCTCCGAATCTTATTGGGTTTCAGGTAAAGCGTGCTGTCTTTCTATTATGCCAGCAGAAGTGATGCAATTCCTTGTGTGTTTTTTTTTGCCTACTTTCGTGAAAAAAATTGACGTGGATTTGATGAAATTTTGATTTGATTTTGAAATTACTGAATACCCTTTGTTGTTTGTGGTGAATTGGAAGTGGGTTTGGTATTTGAAATGAAGTTCAGTTTGGTTATTTTTGGGTTATGTTGCTTGTTTCTGAGGTTCAATTTTGGTTTTATTTTCTTTTGTCTTGCATTTAATTGGTTCATGAATTTTATTAGAGCTTTGGATGAATTCAATGGAAGCGTGCTTGGTTGATGAATTGATTTTCTTATTTTTTTCAGAAGCAATAGGTGAGATTGCCTTTGCACTGGTTCTTGTGTTGAATGTTCAGAAATGTGTGAGGTATAACTAAAACTAACAAGGCTGTGATGATAATTTGCATGTGTTTAGATATTTGATGTTGAGTATTTATTGATTAAGGAGACTTTGAGCTTTCGTCATTGAGATTTATTAGTTTTTATTCCATGGTCTTAGGTCATAATCTGTGTTTAGCCTGTAAACTCTTCAGTGGGATTTGCTAGTTTATATTCCAAGTTTGTATGTGGAATTCAAATCATTTATGCAATTCTGGTGCATTTTGATGAATATGCCCAAGAATTAGGAGAAAATTGCAATACCAGATCGCCTATCACAGTTCAATTTGTGACTGTGACACGTGGAAGTGAAAATATATGGTCATATTCTGTTGTCTGGTGAAGTTCACTGTCTTGTCTCTTTATCTGGGAAGATGTCTAACAATATTAGTGTGACTATGGTATCGTCTTGGCAATCTGTGGAATGAAATTGATTCTGGTGTGTGATAATCAAAATCCAAACACCATGAAATGTCAACTTTCCAAAGCAGAAATGGTAACCACAGTACTTGAAATCTGAAAACCAGTGTTGTTTGGATTGAGACTCTAATGGAGACCATAAGATTGGCTACTACGCCTTCTTCTCAATGAAGTTGGGTAAGATTTGATTTTAATCAGAATGTTTGCACTGCATATATGGTTCTGAAAGATGCAATAGAACCCATGATAGTTGTAAGAGTCATATGGTGCTTTTCAATCCCTAAACTGCAAATATAGTTCTGATATTTAGCTTCTTCTCTAGGGCATTCTTTTACTTGTTTCTTCCTTTGTGTAGTTTGCTTTTTTCATTCGTGAAAAAAAAATGTTATGATTTGGGATGTTTGTTGGACATAAATTGACTTGGATAAAACTGTTTTAAAGTCTCGATCCTTTGACAGTACCTTGTAGTTACTTGTTGCAGGCAATTTAGTGGGTTTTCTTACCTGTGAACTGTGTTTATATGTAGGGTCAGGACCATTTCAATATCATAATTAGAGCATTAAATTTTTGCTTAGATACTTGTTTCTTAGACAATTTTCTTCTCTTGGACTATCAAAGTTTTTGTTTCTTTGTAAAAATTATGAGCCAACGCATTTTACGCATACACCCCTAGTGTAATCAAGACTAAATTCTGGTAAGTTTAAGCTCTGATCATGAGAAATTGGATACTTTTTAGTCTTGATTGAGTTTATTGATGCATTTTCACTGGTTTATTTATGGTTTGGGCATATTCAATTATAAAAAGTATTGCGTTGAGGATTTTTTGCAAGTTTGGCCATGTATTTGTTGTGCTTTTTCAAATTTAATTAAATTTGAACAGATGGCAAAAATGAGAGAGCCAGGTTGCCCTTCATGTTACTTTTCATGACAATACTGCTATTTGTATGAAAAAAGCATACTCTTCTTCCACTTGTAAAGATGAGTTGGCTACCTTAGAAAGAAACCAACTTCTTCCACGATTTGGACTTCAGGTATCTGCAGATACTGATTTGTGACCATGCAAACCAAAACAAGTGATTGAATGGAGCCCTCTTGATTCTTTGCATGTTCTGGATTTCTTTTCTTTTCATTTCTTGTTTTCCTTTTTTTCCCACCATGGTGATAGTGAAAATTTCATTGGCATTCTGTTTGATGATGGCAATGGCTATTTAAAGAATGAGTTTTCTCTTTTAAGTGGTTAGAGTGACAACTGTAGTAATTTTATTTTTATTGAAACTTGGTGCACCTTTATTAGTACATTGATCTTGAAATGCCAGAACTCTGAAATTGATTTCATATAACAATGCCTGTGCCTTTTGTTAATGTCAGGTAGCTTTTGCATTGCTGTCAACAGTATAGAAAAAAATCAGAGGTGAAGAAATAACTTGAAACAGATGCAACTGTGATTAGTATGTCTGAACTGATTGAAGGTCTTCCAGACGCTGTTGCCATCAGGTGCATTGCACGGGTTCCCTTCTACCTCCACCCCAAGTTAGAGCTCGTTTCTCGTTCATGGCGAGCTGTTGTGCGTAGCTCTGAGCTGTATAAAGCCCGGCAGGAGGTTGGTTCAGCA
>NW_011499892.1:817798-828343 GCF_000495115.2 Populus euphratica
GAGGTTTGTTCAGCAGAGGATCTGCTATGTGTGTGCGCTTTTGATCCCGAGAATTTGTGGCAGCTTTATGACCCTCACCGAGACCTTTGGATTACCCTTCCTGTTCTCCCTTCTAAAATCAGACACCTTGCCCACTTTGGTGTTGTCTCTAGCGCGGGGAAGCTATTTGTGCTTGGTGGTGGTAGTGATGCTGTTGACCCATTAACTGGTGATCAAGATGGAAGCTTTGCAACAAATGAAGTGTGGTCATATGACCCTGTATTACGACAATGGGCAGCATGTGCATCTATGCTTGTGCCCCGTTCAATGTTTGCATGCGGTACTTTGAATGGAAAGATTGTGGTTGCAGGTGGTTTCACCAGCTGCCGAAAATCAATTTCTCAAGCGGAAATGTATGATCCAGAGAAGGATGTTTGGATACCAATACCTGATCTCCACCGGACTCACAATTCAACATGCTCTGGAGTAGTTATTGGGGGAAAGTTGCATGTCCTGCACAGGGGCTTGTCAACAGTACAAGTTTTGGACAATGTAGGGTCTGGATGGACAGTTGAGGATTACGGTTGGCTCCAAGGTCCAATGGCAGTTGTTCATGATGCTCTCTATGTGATGAGCCATGGACTAATTTTCAAGCAGGAAGGGAAAACCAGGAAAGTAGTGGTTTCAGCATCTGAGTTCCGGAAAAGAATTGGATTTGCAATGATGGGGCTTGGAGATGACATGTATGTGATTGGAGGGGTGATTGGGCCAGACCGGTGGAATTGGGATATTAAGCCATTGTCTGATGTTGATATCTTAACAGTTGGGGGTGACAGACCTACATGGCGCCAGGCAACTCCAATGACAAGGTGCCGAGGAACAATCCTTGGGTGTACACAGCTGAGAATTTAGCCTCCATTTGTTCTTGTTATTGCTTTGATGCGAAAATTAAGATCTTGTTAAGGCATTGGATCCCTCCTACGGGAGACGAGGAATGTAATCTTTCTCTGGCTATCTTGTTTTATTCGTGAGCCGTTATTACCCTTGCCTCTGTTTTCTGTCAATTTAGGGTTTTGTGAGGGAAACTTCCATTTGGAAGGCAAGGCTGAAGGTATTGAGTCAGTTTTAACAGCAACAGTGAAGCATGAAATTTATTTAGTAGCAGCAGGAGCAGCAGCATGATGCACAACAATCAACGAACCATTTGTTCTTTTGTATTTAAACCGCCCAAATTATTTACCTGATAGTTTCTTGTTATTCTTCCTGCTCCATACTTTTGCTGTGGACGGGAATCTGTGCTCATTGACTAGCTGGGAACTTCTTGTTCTATTCGATTTCATGGCAGAAATTTTGATTTTGCTTCTCTTTTTTATCATATCACATCCTTACTTCCCCCAAAGAAACTATTATCAATATAACTAAAATATTGCTCATCAAATCTACCATTACTTGTGGAAAATCCCAATTTAGTACAGGCCACCTAGCTTTTTCTCTTTTAGAGATTCTTCCGAGGTTCATGAACACTTTTTTAAAAAAAATATTTAAAATAAATTCTTCTGGTTTTTTATAGTTATATTTACAATTGTTATTGATTAATTATACATAGTGAAATATACAATCCGATCGGAATTAAATAAAAAAAAAGATTATACACTTTTTATGAATTGATTATTCTTTTATTTTGTTCATACAACTATATAAAAATAATTATACGTAAGCATAATATACAGGAAAATGCAGGAAAAAAATTTGCAAGTGAATATTCAATAAGATAAAAATAAATATTTTTATTATATATTTCTTATAAATTAACTATTCTTCTATTTTTCTTATACAACCATATAAAAATTATGAAGAAATAATTTTTATAATTTTTTATGGAAACTAAAAGGATAGATTATGATAAGTTTTTAACAAGAAAAAATACATGTTTTCATTAAGGACATGATATTTTTCCTTAATAAATAAATATTCTCCCTCCTTTATCTAAATTATTGAGGTTTTTGAGAATATTTATTTTAATTAACTTGGATTTTTATTAAAGAAAAGGAACATTATAATAAAAAGTATATATTTTTTGTAAAAAAATACATAAATAAAAAATAAAAATTTTAATTTTAAAAGATATATTTTCTTCTTTAGAATTTAAACCATTCAAGTGTTTATTTTAATTACCTAAAATTAAATAAAAATTTGCTTTGCCGTATTGCGGCGGCTTGAAATCCAGTAAAATACGATCCGTCTGCTAGCGTAGCATCAGGTGTCGCAAATAATATCAATGGGTCTTAAGCCCATATAAGCCCAATACATAAATAAATATGCTTAAGTAAGCCCATATACTTTTTGTCAGATCCATACAGTTAAACCCTGAAAGTTGAAACCTTGACCAGCGACTAAAACCCTAAATCGAACTCTTCTTGTTTGTTATCTGTTTAACAGAAAAATAAAAATGGAGGACACTCAACCTGAAGGAGGAGAAAACAACAGAGACGTAGAGGTAGCTCCGGCCCGAATTTCAGTTCACCCGACCCAGGATTCCGTCGCTGTCGCAGTCGGGTCAGACCTCCGCGTCTTCGACCTCCGGTAAGAAATCATCACTATAATTCTTTCTACATGATGAAATATTTTGAGCGATCTTCAAATACTGGAGTTTAATTTTCTTAATGGATTTCTAAGTAGAGGAAATTGTGGGGTTACGTTGGTGGATAAAACTGGTGAGGCGTTTCATAAGGATTCTATAAGAGCCATCCGCTACGGTGCAAATGGGAAACTGTTTGTATCAGCTGGTGATGATAAACTTGTGAAGGTTTGGTCCACTGATTCTTGGCGCTGCATTGCTTCCGTGTAAGTTCTCTTATGGTTTGAAGTGTAGTTTTTCTTGATCTTAATATAGGATTCTTCTTGGTAGACAAAGAGGGTGATTTGATTCTTGTCCTAGCTGAAACTTATGAATTATTTCTAGTGGCATTTGCTTGATACTTGTGATTGGAATAGGTGTTCTGAGAAGAGAGTGAGTGCAGTTGCCATCAGCAATGATGGACTGCATGTTTGTTTTGCTGACAAATTTGGAGTTGTTTGGGTGGTGGATCTGCATGGACTTGATGGAAATGAGACTTTGGTCAATAAAAAGGCAGCGCCATTGCTCGCGCATTATTGCAGCATCATTACTAGCCTGGTGGGTTGTTCACTTTTTAGGTCTTTCTTCTTCTTCAGTTCTGGGGGTGTGGTTTTTGTTGGAAATGGGGTTATAACATGTCTTGCTAAATGTTTGGCTTTAAAAGTGAGGGACCCTTTACTAGTAATGATTTCCTTTTGCAGGAATTTTCACCTGATGGATGGTTTATTGTTACTGCAGATCGAGATTTTAAGATTCGGGTACTTGTTTTCTTTGAATAAGATAAAATATCTAGCTTGATTACCTTTTTTACAAGATGTTATTGCCCTTACAGGTAACTGTGTTTCCCAAGAAACCTTTAGATGGAGCTCACGAGATACAAAGTTTTTGCCTTGGTCATACAGAGTGAGTGAGTTTTTACTATCATTTTTCTTGCATTTCTCATGCTTATGGATATGATACCAATTAGGAATATGAAATGGAATAAGAAATTCAAATTTAAGTGTTGCGGGATGTTAGTTTGCCCTCATTGTAACTTCACTTGCATGGTTTTATTTCAGTGAACTGCTTGATTTTCTCTATGGATTTAAGCTGATATTTTTCTAATTCCATGGATCAATTGACAGGTTTGTGTCCTGCCTCGCCTTTCTTGTTACTGTGGATTACCCTCGGGGGTTTCTTGTGTCTGGCAGTGGCGATTCAACTGTGAGTATTCACGAGCACTTGTATTAGCCTGATTTGAATAGTGTGCTTTTTTAAAAATATGCTATTTGCAAATTGAGAAAAAAGGGTGCTCTGACCTGCTTCAGGTTCGCTTGTGGGATATTAACTCTGGAACTCTCCTTGATACCTGTGAAGTTGGCAGTAAGGTGTCTCATTTCTTCTTGAATTGTTACAGAGGTTCCTGATGAAATCACTGGCTTCTTTGTAGTTTTTCAAATACCATGTTTATTAAGTGAATATTAAAATTGGGGCAGTTTTCTATTTTTTGCTTCTGTTAAGCTGAATAAATATTATCATGATGGTACAGGGAAGGTATCTGTTGCTAATAAGTATTGTATATCGTGTTAAGGTCATTTATACTGTGAGAAATGTGATGATGATTTTTATAAACTAAAAGCACTGGTTTTTTCAACTGTGCTGCCAACTAGTTAATTGTTTTTCTTCCGCTTCCTTACCGAAGGCAGGAATTGTAGACTATAATGGAAGTGAAGTGAGCTGTTCTACTGTCACTGATCTATGTACGATTCCGGGCAGTAATGTTGTTGCAGTGGCCATTCAAAGGCATGTCTCCAAACATTCTGCTTGCCTTTGAGCATTTTAGTGTGCTTCTGTTAGTTCGTTAGCTGACTGCTTATTTATTCTGCTCTAGCTTGCAAGGTATACTCCTGGTGAGCTGTGATCTTTCTTCTCAAACTTTTGGTGCTGTTAAGGTAAGGATCTGATTACTTTAAATTTTTGCAGAAACAGTGAAATACTACACCTGTTCATGAGGACAAAATTATTATGTTCTGGCAGTTTCATATTGACAAGACTGTTTCATTTGATAGATTTGTTTTCTGATCTGGCATCACATTGCCATTGTGCATCATTGCATTATCTAGTTGGTTTCCAGTTCGCTTGGCATTGTCTTAGTTGAATAGATTCCAATTACCAATTGTGAGCTTGGAATTCGTTGGCTTTCTTCTACATGGAATTCCTTCTGCAACAAATTCAGAAAAAATTTGGCCGACTCCAAAAGTTAATTGCTAAACTACCAATATGCATTTATGGTGCATGCAGCATATATGGATTTTCATTCTGAGCTGATGTGATTCTTGTAGGTCGTTTCAAGTATGGGAGATAACTTCATTCCTACAAGCCTGGGCTGTAGCTCCTCTGCAGAACTATTGTGGACCATAACTGGTGTCTCTAAACTGCACGGTTCTGATCACAGCTCTTTGGCCTGTGTGAGGGTTCTTTCTGGTTTCAAGAAGACCATTCCTGATGCTGCTGGGCCTGAGCTGACCGTGTTGAACGATAATGAGGTACCTGGGGCAGAGAAACTGCTTGAGAAGTTGCAGGGAAGTGTGAATGTTGAGGAAGAGGTCTTCCTAGCAGCTGCTGAAGCTGTAAAAACATCAATGTGCAATTTGTTAATTAAGAAGCAGTACACAACAGAGAAACGAGAATTTAGAAAGAGAGGTAGAAACGACAAGAAAACCAAGCAATGACAGGATCTCAACGTCGGTAACAATCTTGCTACCTAGCAAATTCTTGTGAGGTATCCATGCTGGAACGATTTTGTAGCTCAGTTTCTTGGACGACTTCAGCTATTTACTGTACAACATTCTCAAAAAGAAAAAAAAAAAGAGGTTTATTGTACAAGAAAATGAATGCACCGCACTTTCTTGCGATAATGCAGAGGGAGTTGTAAAGGACAGCTACTCTTTGCCCTTTTCTCTATTGATTTGACCACGAATATTTAAGAGTGAAAGATTCTCTCTTTTCTGAGTCGAACTCGACGTTTGTGAATGAATCATTGGGTTTTCCAGAGTTTGAACCCGCAGGAAAATGTTCAGATGTTCTGAAAAATTTACCTCTGGTGGCGATGTGCAATCTTTCCGTTTGCAAATGAATGTCTCCTCCAGGCCTGTCTTGAATTTCATGGGCTCTGTTATAAACCGACTGGGCTCCTGCAGGAAATGGAGTAATTTTATATCTACTTTCACTAGCCTAAATGCGTTCTCAGGCTTTTTTATTTGTTTATTGGAAAGTCTTTTTAAAAAAATTATTTTTCTAATTTATTACATGTGTTGCATTTTTAAAACTAGTTCGCCAATTTATTTTTTTTAGTCGGATAAACGTAAACTTTAGATGAAGGAAAGTACTTTTCACTTTAAACCGGAAAACACTTCGCGTTAAGGAATCGAATTAAAACGGTATAGCACTTTATTATTTTTATCTATACATATTAATAATATGATTTAAAACATATAATTTTATTAGAGAATAATAAATTACGAGTATATTTATATAGAAGATAATATAATAGTGCATATGATGCTTTAGTTTAAATATTGCTAGAAAATACATTAAAATACAAAACAGTACAACAATTGTACATTTCAAATCGTACTAACTGTGTTGTAAGACAGGATATAATAGGAAAAAAAAAAGTATTTTTGATATTTTTTAAATACCAAAAAAATATTTGGTAGAAATAAAAATCATATTATTTTTAAAAGTTAATAGCTCAAGACCTATTATTTTTCAATTTATTCTCTATAATACTATCAAACATTAATATATATATATATATATGTTAATCACTGATTAAATTTACTTTTGTCCGATATTAACACGATGTGTTAATACAAGCAAGGCTCGAGTCTCCAAAACTGCACTATTTCTCAACAAGTAAAGAGAATTATCTATCTCGAAGAAAAACTTACTGAATCTTAAATTGAAAATAAAAATGTAATGGGTTTCTCTGTATTTATACTTTATTAATTATCAAAAAAAAAAAACCTAAAGAGAATATAATTTTCCATGTAACCTTGTTGACTCTTCCATTGAACGAAAGGATGGTAATGGGTATTGTAATATTTTTTATATTTACATTCTATTTATTATCTATCAAAATAATTGAAAATAAACATTAAAAAAAAAAACACTCTTCATCTGGTCGGTGTCTGTCATTTGAAGATTAAATTATCATTTCTAATAGAAAAAAAAAAAAAAAAAAAGATCCGTGCCATGAAAGGGCCCTGCTAAACAGGGGCTAGCTTCTTCTTTCTTTTTTTTGTGACAGTGGTGAGGTAGTCGAGTCGCTATTTAGGCCACTAAAGAAGAAGAAGAAGATATGGGAGCATGGCCTTGGTCCGTACCCTCCCCTTCTTTCAAGTCGCATCCATCTAATATTCCTTCTCCCTTTTCCTAAATTGGGTGTAACTATCATCCACGTCTTGAATGTCCCGTCGAGTCCATCACATTATTAGGGAGGGGCCCAGGCTAGTAATTAACTCTTAATCACTTGTCTTTTCCTCCAACCTTCAAAATAATATCGATCTATTTACCTTACCTTTTCAATGGTCAAAACAAGGTTTATTTATCCTCCTCCCATCCTGATGTCACCTTATCAAGGCAGCACCTAGTTTGGATCTTGCACTCTTTGAGCATGCCCACTTGGCATGTTACAAAAATATTTAAATAATAATAATAATTTTTTTTATTTTAAATTGACTTTTTATATTTTTTAGATCATTTTAATATATTTATGCTAAAAATAAATTTAAAAATATATATTATTTAAATATATTTTCAAATAAAAATACGAGAAAATTGATTTTTTTCAATAAAAAAATATTAAATTAAAAATGATAAACACCGGTGAATTAACTAATTTTTTTTTAAAAAAAAAACAAGATGAACTACTTAATTTACTTTTAAAAACTCGAAGGAGCAGTTTATGATTTATTTATTAAAAACAGAGAAACTAGTACATTTTTTTCACTCCATCCTTCTTGGTTCAGAGCCCTTCTCCTTTACAAAAAAAACCTAAAAGGCCTTAGTATTTTATTGTGGCTGATGAATGAAAACACTGTAGATTCACAGACTGTTTACAAAAAACTAAAAGGACTTAAACTATTTTTTAAGCTTTCGTGTTACTGAAAAGATAAATCAGAGTTGAGAAAAAGTTTTTTTTATTTGATTCTGTTTTTTTTCTTTATAAATTTAGGGGGTGTTTTGAGTTGAAAATTTAATTTATTTAAGTTATAAAAGTGTTTTTTATATATTTTTAGATGAAAATAAATTGAAAATTAAGTTTTTAATTCAGAAAATACATTTGCATTATTTTCTAACGACTTCTGTGCCCACCTGAAATATAGGCATGCAATGATGTCTATTTTGTTTTAAAGACAAATGGGTGAATGATGTGTCTAGGTTGGTAGGTCCACATGTCTTGGCTTATTTTGAAATGGGTCCCTCCCACACAAGGATGTTTCCTTTTTTTCTTTTTTCTAATAGTTCATATTTAATTTTTGAAAAAATAGATAATTTAATATACACAGAACATGTTTTTACTTGAATAATTTTCAGCTAAATAAAATATTTTAGTGTTTTTTTTATAAAAAATATATTGAAAATATAAAAAAAATTTTAGTTAGAAATATAAACCCTAATTTTGCCAGTCGGGCCTGTAAAAAAAAATTAATACTTAATTGAAATCAATCTTGTTTTTTTAGATAAGTTTTAAGAATGTGTTTGGTTTTTATTAAACAACTAAAATAAAAATGCGAAATCAAGGATATTAATAAAAATAGAAACAGTTTACTAAAAAATATTTTATTATAATAGAATTTAAATTATTATTTTTTTAAAAAATATATTAGTCTCGTGAATTAACTTGATTTTTTAGGTTTCTTTCAACACATGACAATATATATTTAGCTGTGCATGTTTCTCGATTTCATGACCTAATATTTAATTAGTGTTAGATCTCTTTTTACTTTTTAACAAGTATGATTTTTAGATTATTTTTATCAAATATAAAAATTAAATTTTAAAATATTTATTAGGTATTTGTTTTTATAATACTTGAATTTTTTTTTTTTATTTTGAAAAACATTTGGCCTGATTTGCGACATTCATGACCAATTATTGTAAAGTATACTAAAATAATTATAAAATATTATAGTAATCCACGATTAGTTAGATTTCTTTACATTTTTATTCTGTATTTTTTTTCAACTTTTTACATCTAATTTCATGATCAATTTATTAAAAAAATTTAGAAGAAAAAAATTTAATAACAAAGAATCAAATCAAAGTGCAAAACAAAATAAAAATCATGGTCATTACAAGATCTAGAAGAAAGGTTCGTTTTCAATTTTTTTCAACTTTTTACATCTAACTTCTGTGTTTATTTGATATTAAGTAAGTTGATCAACGAAAAATACTTTACAAAGAAAAATTACTTTTATTTTTTATAAAAAACAATTATTAAAAGTTATAAAAAATTTAGAAATGTCATATTATTTGTTGATTATATCAAATTTAATCATCAAACTTTTAATTACTATATATATTTTATTTTAAATATTTATTGTTCAATTTCATCTCTTATGATTTAATTTTTATATTAACTTTGGTTTTTATTTTTATAATTTTTATTTATTTTTTCTCATCATTTTTTAATTGAAAATTCTTATTTATCAAATTTGATTCTTATTTTTTTATTCTTACTTATTTCATTTAAAATAATTCATGAAATATTAATTATTTTTATTTTATTTTTTAGATTTTATCTTTATTATTTTAATTATTATTTATTTTTTTAAGATAATTTATGAAATTATATATATATTAATTTTATTCTAATTTTTTTATTTAATTTATTTTTTAAATGATTTCAGATATTTCAGAGTTGATAAGCGATCGAGACGGGTTTCAACGATGTTGATGTTTTCGGTGAAAATAAAAATGAAAATGAATTATGTTCTCATACGCCGCGTATCACAAGAAGTACCTAGTCTACTCCTCTATGTGATTGAAAGCTGATGCTTGGAGAGGGAGGAGATACCCATGATGCCTCGGTCAAGCTTCCAATTATTTGTAGACACGCAATTTTGCCGAAACAGAAAAATATTTATTGTTCTGACAAAATAGAGTATGATTGAATCATACACATTTTGACACTTAACACCATGAAAGACACCTCCACTTGGTAGTGGGGTCGTCTAGCCTTTAAATCTAAGGAACGAGACGAAAAAGGCAGGACCCTTCAATAATTCAGCTCCCAAAACGGTACCGCCACGTGTATCTAACCCCGAACCTCCTCCTCCCTAGCTTAGGTGACTGGCTAGAAGAAAGGGACGTGCCTGTGCGTGCCGAGATGAAGCTGCTCGATAGGGAAATGCAGCCAGACGAGAGGAGGCCTACGGCACCGAAGATACTAGCCTCGTAATTAAAGTCGTGAGGGAGACTCCTCTCTGGTTTGGCCTCTCTCCATTGAAGGGCGATCGTGGCTGTTTTCAACTCAAAGCAGGCATCTTTTGTGGAAAATTAAGAAATGAGTTCATGGCCTGTGCTTTTACTGCAAATAAATGTTTTAAAAGGACATGATGTTAAATCAACAATAACCGGCTCGGCTACTCAACTTTTCACTGGGCGGATTTTTTTTTTTAATTTACTTTTACGATGAATTTAATTTTTACAAAAAAACAAATTTTGAAAAATTAATTTTTAAGCTTTATTCTATTTATTTATTATTAAAAAATCAATCAATAAAAATATTATTTTATTAAAAAATTTAGCTTAATTTTTATAAAAATGTTTTCATTGTATTTTTAACGTAAAATACTTTTCAGAAATTATAAAAAATTTAGAAATATCATATTATTTATTAATTATATTAAATTTGGTCCTTAAACTTTTAATTGCTATATATATTTTATTTTGAATATTTA
>NW_011499892.1:829414-831073 GCF_000495115.2 Populus euphratica
CCATGATTCTTTATAAAACATCACCACTAACTCAGCGTCGGTTGATATTTTTAAAATATTTTGCATGATTGTGATATGAAAATGTTAAAATTATAAAAACAATATACATTAAAATACTTTAACAATTTAATATCTTTTTAAGCAGCGGTATCTCTATATAATCACTATTACCAAACGCTGTCGTATTAAATATCACAATTTGCTTACAATTTTGGAATCAACCGAATAGAAAACAGTGTAAATTCGATAAAAATTTCTTGCACGGGACTCGTTCGTTGAACTGACACAAGCAAATATCCAAATCAGGGATGGTATACGAACTAGGCTGCAACAAATTTGGCATGCTGAACCTGGCAACTGGAGTCCTCAACATTATCTTATGTTATCCAAACTCTGCATCAGAGTGGATCCAACGGCTAGCAAACAGAGCTAATAAATTTACGGGGAGACCTCACTAGAGGGCTCCCGTCTCGTGTCCATCTCTAGCTTGAGAGGCCACGTTCCAGTGACGTAACTCGACAAGGGGTCCTTTCACAATCATCAACACTTAACCTTTTTTAGGGACCCACCCCCGCCCTAAAAAATTGCACATGACGTAGGCTCATCGGAAAATATCCAGCTTCAATTGTTTTAAACTATATGTTAATATTTAAAACATATAAAAATATGTTATATTAATATACTTTAAATTAAAAAATATTTTTACAAAAATAAAATGCATGCATCTTATTACTAAGCACAATAATAATAGCTGAACAAAATCATTATCATGTCAGGAAATTAACCTTGTGTGCCTGGAAAGTAATCAGTTTTAAATAAAGCGGCTTTAACTGTTTTTCAAATGTTTTTTATTTAAAGGTGTATTGAAATAATATGTTTTTAATTTTTTTTTATATTAATATAATAAATTTATCTTCTTCCTCTTTTTTGTTAGAATTAAATTTTTATAAAATATTATCCGCTATATCGCGATCAACTTGTAAAAACAAGGGGTTGCCGAAGTAAGGGCCCAAAGTTTTTGGGTCAGTCAGTCATTTCACAGTAATCAGTAACACACCATAATAAAGTGAAAGGACACTACTCAGAGTGGGGCCTACCATTTTGTACTGGGATTGAGTTTGTATCTGAGTGGAGTTGGGTGGGCTTTGACACTTTTTTTTTTTTTTTTTATCTTTAATTTTACTTAACCTTTTTTAGGGACCCACCCCCGCCCTAAAAAATTGCACATGACGTAGGCTCATCGGAAAATATCCAGCTTCAATTGTTTTAAACTATATGTTAATATTTAAAACATATAAAAATATGTTATATTAATATACTTTAAATTAAAAAATATTTTTACAAAAATAAAATGCATGCATCTTATTACTAAGCACAATAATAATAGCTGAACAAAATCATTATCATGTCAGGAAATTAACCTTGTGTGCCTGGAAAGTAATCAGTTTAAAAAGAAACGGTTTTAACTGTTTAAAATGTTTTTTTATTTAAAAGTGTATTGAAATAATATATTTTTAAATTTTTTTTGATATTAATATAATAAATTTATCTTCTTCTTTTTCTTCTTCTTGTTAGAATTGAATTTTTATAAAATATTATCCTCTATATCGCGATCAACTTGTAAAAACAAGGGGTTGCCGAAGTAAGGGCCCAAAGGTT
>NW_011499892.1:833117-853413 GCF_000495115.2 Populus euphratica
ATTATAAATTTCATTAAATTAAAATAAATAATCAACATGACTCAATAGTAACCTTATCCACATGAAATGATAGAATTAAAAAATTGTAAAAAGTAGTTGGAAAACCTGACCTGATTTTTTTTTATATTTGTTAATTAATTTCTTATAGATAATGTTCCACACCAGACATAGGTATCAACTCTGAAGAGCGTGAAAGCTTGAAAATTCCATTTTGGTGGTGTGCTGTATATAGAATTTAGCCACAATACATTGAAAATTTAAATTTTGAGGGATGCTTTTGTTTGGCCTGCGCAACTTCATTATTTTCACTCATTTTTATTTTTATTTTAAACTTTTTTCAAATAAAATAAACACTCGATTGTTTTAAAATTTGTAATAAAAAAACTAAAACCAACAACTTCAATAACAATTTTTAAAAAATCACTCCATCTAGATTTTGAAAAATTACCGCAGCCCATACTTGTTTTTTTTAATAAATAAAAAAACAAAAACACCAATCATACAAAAAAAGCCCTTGATTAATCTCAATGGTAAGAGTTTTTGTTTGGTGATGTGTTCGCTATATGAACAAGAGAAACTTCTTGTTGAAATATCAGAAAAGGGCAACAAGCCATGAATCAACATCCGAACGAAAAATGAAAATGACGAGTGCATAATTCTGAGTACAAAGTCAATATTACTAGAAGAACTTGATTACTAATTCAGTTTTCTTCTTTTTCCCTCGACAATGATGTCGCTAATAATTGCCAATTCAATATTAGAAAATAAGTGAGTACAAGCCATGGATGGCAGTGTACTGTGTACAAGATGAAACATGATGTCATTGGATCCTTCTTCGAGCGAGGGCGTTTATCTCTACATTCAGGATCGTGCGGTACGTGGAGGATGTTTAGGTGGGAGTTGCGGTGGTGTTTTTAAAAAATATAATTTTTTTAAAGTGTAAATTTTATTTTTAAAAACTATAAAAATATGATTTTTGTGTGCTTTTTTATGTGGATGCCATAGAAAAAAGCTAAAATGCAATAAACACCTTCTTACTGTAGATGAAGCAAGAGATTTGAGCCCGTACAAAAATGCCATAAACTCATGAGAGTGAAAGCAAGAATTTTAAAACAAAAGGACAAGAATCATATATATATATATATATATATATATGCCTACGTGTGTGTATATAATTACAAGAGAGAGAGAGAGAGGAGGGGGGAAGATTAAAAGGGATTATAAAATTATGAAATAGTATTTGCAGAATTGCAAAATACTGTAGATGGGGTCCCTAGCTAGTAAGGTGAGGAGGCTACATTGTAAGAAGTCATTGATTCTCTCGAACACGCCTCTCATCATCTCTCTCTCTCAACTATCTTCTTTCTCTTTAAAAGGGGCATCCAATAAGGCTGTGTTGTCTTCCAAGTGAATTAACTTTTTTATACAGCTCTCTGTGCCTTCGCCAGTTTGCAAATTTGTGGCGATCTAGCAGGGGTTGAGAGTGAGCAAAGAGGGAGTGACAAAGCGAAACTGATGCCAAGAATGAAAACCCACTAACGGAATAGTTGAAAGTAGAGAGGACGACGTAGCTTTTCTCACTTTATTTTTGCTTTATAGCGATGATTGCTTGTTTTTCTTTATATGGGATTTGGAAAACGGATTTTAACCATTTTGCCTGAAACAACCTGGTTTTGAGTAAACAGTACAGTAGTACCACTGCCTTTTCTGTAAATGACTGGGGCTGTTCTTCATTTCCGCTGCTGATCATGTGGCTTGCATGCGACTCATTAAGACGGGGAATTGATTCTTGTTCTAGTTGAGATAAAATAAAAAAAGGTAAGACAAAAGACAAGAGTTGGAGGGAAAACATCGGTTTTTCTTTTACTTGTCTTTTTAGCGTGTACCAGTCATGGAGGCTACAGAGATTTAGGAGTTTCAAGTCCCAATAGAGCGTGCGGTGTCAGTTTTTTTTCCTTCTTTTTTCTGGTTTCTGTGTGTGGACTGTGGATGGTTAGATAGCAAGCTTTTGCATTAGTTTTTTGGACAAAAAAAGAGGACTGCACTTTTTATTCTTCTTTGGAGCCTCAGAAGGTGGTTCTTGTGACCATCATCACTTGCAGCAATTTTTGGTGATCTCTTGGATTGTATTTGACTCTCTAATAGTTTTTAGGTGAGAAGTGATCTTATTCTCTATATATCTAGTAACTCAATTATTTTCATGTTGGTAAATTGGAAACTGCTTCCTTGATCTTAATTTCTTTACCTTTTTTGCAGTGAATTTGGGGTGCTGAGCAACATCTAATACGGGGAAGTTATGCTAAGGAATAGATCCAGAGCAGTGACCAGCAAGCAAACTTTAATGACTGAACACAGCACTCAATCACCCTCCAATCAGAATTACACAAAGCTGACAACATCTTTTCTCAGTTCTCCAAGGTTCAAAGCTTTCACCTTCAAGGCTCTCCCGGAAGCTGAACCTATGATGAGTCCAACTTCCATTCTTGACACTACCAAACCACTCTTCCCTTTCAAAACCCCCTTTTCTTATGACATAAACCAACCTAAATCCCCGAAAGTTTTCTCAGAGAACAGACACTCATGGAACAAAACAGACTCAAAGGGCATTGGTGTTGCACTTATTGATGATACACCTAGCTGCATCAAACCCGTCAAAGAGAATGATAACCATTTTTCTAAACCCAGTAACAGAACGGTCTTGTTTGGCACCAAGCTCAGAGTCCAAATCCCACTACTGCCAAACTCTATACTATCTCCAGTTCAGTCACCTAAATCTCCAGGGGACTTTGGAATTAAAACGTCCATGAACTCGCAATTATCAGCATCTGGTTCAGTCAATTCTGGCATCCAAGCAAAGGATTCTCCCCAGGTGTTCACAGGTTGCATGTCAATGAGTGAAATGGAGCTCTCTGAAGACTATACATGTGTCATAACTCACGGACCTAATCCAAAGACCACTCATATCTTTGATAACTGCATCGTGGAGAATTATTGCCCCTTATCGGATACGTCCAAATCTGTGCCCAGGAGTTTCCTTAGCTTCTGTTACACTTGCAAGAAGAATCTTGAACAGAAAAATGACATTTACATCTACAGGTTTGGACCATTTTACTTCTTTTTTAAAAGATGCAACATGTCTCCCCCTTTTCAGTTTGAAAGACCCAAGTCTCCAAAAACAACTGCTTTTACTGTTCTTCTCATTTAATATCTGTGACCTAAAACCACTATGGGCCTAATTGTCTGTTATCCTTGCAATGCAGAGGTGAAAAAGCTTTTTGCAGTCAGGAATGCCGTTACCAAGAAATGTTGTTGGATGAAGTAGAGACTTGAGAAGTTAGAAGACTCAGAAAAAATAATGTTCTTGACATTTTGTCCTGCCCCAGCAGGCCAGCACCCTCAAAACTTTTTTTTCAAAAAAAAGAAAAAAAGACTTAGCAAACCATGTCAGTTTTGCCATTCTTGATTACCCTCAATTGAGAATGATTGATTGTAGGGCCGAGGAGTGGATGCCATTTCTTTTCCTTTTCCTTTTTTTTCTTTTTTTCATTTCCCTCTCAACCCTCTCATCTGCACATAGAGATAAAGAGAAGGTGAGGTAATATTGTAGAGTGAATTTTGTTGTTTATCAAGGTGATTACTAATTAATTTGAAGGCTTCGTTTTCTCTTTTGGCCCTTTATGGTGATTGAAAAACTGTCTGCAACTATTTATGTTCTATTCTTTTACTCTCTAACGTGCATATGATGAGTTCCTGAGGTGACCAGCAATTTCACGGAGGAAGACTCTCAACCTTCGTGTTCCTTATCCTTTCAGCTCGTCCCAATTTTTGTCTGTCATGGCTGAGCAATCATTATTATTACTATTGAAGGTTTAATCTAATCCAAAACTAACTATTTCAAGTTGGAGGACACAAAGTCAGGCCTTTTTCCCAACCAAAACCTGATTAATCAAACAATTGAAATAATAAATGCGTAGTGGTTCAGAACTTGGATACGTTCTTACATGACTGGTAGAGTCTAAAGCTTCAAATCCTTGCCAAGAATGATAATTAGCCATCTTGTCAAGTGATCCAGAAATGAAACTGTGTGCACCTGTAACTGGTGAAGTTCAGGAGAGAATTTTGCAGCTTTTTGTTTTTTTTGGTCACAGATTTTGCAGTTTATTGGTAAAACTTGGAGAAGCGTATCTATTTAAGAGTCCAAACTCCAACAATGAACAACACCTGCTTAGGACGAGTCTATGAGCTAGAAAACGATGTTACACTGGTCACAGTTCTGTATTGATGATTATATACCTGATCAAGGTTAATTATATTCTTCTCGAGATAAAAATAATGGACTGGCAAGCAATAAAGATGATGGTCAGGAATTAAAGTATATGCAATTTCTTAATTATTTTCTTTGTTTACACTCTTACTTCTGGTTATAGAAGTTGGATGTGACTTGCGGGTCGATTATGGGACCTGCTTAACCGACTCTAAATTGGTCATGGTTAAGGGAAATTAACCGACTCTAATTAGTCTAATATTAGTTTATTTATAACTCGAAATAAAACTCGGTCAAAACTCGACGCTCATTCCATTGACTTTTTTTTTTGTGAAAAAAATAATGATGCTTTTACGATAGCTTACCAAAGATGACGTGGCGAACTAGGTCATAAAAGTTAAAATCCTACAAGTTTTAGGCAACTCCTTTTCAATTTTAGCAAGTCAAGTTGAGACAGCGAGCTCCCTCTTTCTGCTTCTGAATTCTGATTCTTTCCGCCACGGAGGAGAGAGGATAAATTAACAACATTCACGCATCTCCAATTAATTAACGATACAATAAAATATACGAGGAAATGAACAGTACTTTCCACGTAAGTTCTATTGTGGCACTGGAAAAAAAAATTATTTGCCCTTTTCTTTTGTTAATGTTTTTAGGTTATGCTACTTTTATGATGTAGATCTTTTGATTTAGCGAGTTAATTTTATTGGA
The DNA here is from genome assembly GCF_000495115.2 of Populus euphratica. Taxonomy (NCBI): domain Eukaryota; kingdom Viridiplantae; phylum Streptophyta; class Magnoliopsida; order Malpighiales; family Salicaceae; genus Populus; species Populus euphratica. Next base: position 838,093 of record NW_011499892.1, read on the forward strand.
TGAAGTTATTTTTAATTAATTATTTTTTTATTCTTTATTATTATTTGGTTAATTAATAATTAAATCAAATCGTGAGTTTCATATATTAATCTAGTTTGTTTGATTTTTTTATTAATTTTTTTTATTTTATGTGTTTATTTAAGAATTATACTTTATGATTGATTTTAATTTTTATGAAATTATCTTAAAATCATATCCCATAAGTAATAAGTAATATTTAACGGATTAACTCATTGATTTTGCTTGTTTTTTATGTCATTTTGTTAATTAATGTTTTTTATATATTTCATTATTTAATATTGGGTTTGACAGAAATGATTGGAAATTAAGTTTTATAATTTGTTTCGATACACTTTTATTGATAATATCCTAATCTCGTGATCAAAGTCATAAATTTGAAAAGTTAATTCAGGTTAAATTAAATATTTTTTTTTCTTTATGAGGTTATTTTTATCTTATAACTAGGTAATGGGTTTGGTGAATTGAATTGAGTTATTTTTTTTTTAATATCATCCCTCAATACTAGATTAATTCAGAATTGAATTTCATAATTTATTTTGATTTTTTTCTATAAGATTATTTCAATTTTATGACTTGAGTTATAAGTTTAATAGGTTAATTTGATAATTTTTTAATTGATTTTTTTTAATTTCATCATTTTAACATTGAGTTGATTGAAAATTAGGCTTTATATTTTGTTTTGATTTGTTTTTTATAAGGTTATTATAATTTTATAACTCAAGTCACCGATTTAACTTATTAATCCAAGCTGATCAAAGTCAATCCAAAATATTGTTGTCTTTATATTAAATAAAAAATATCATCTTAAAATATTTTAAGTCTATATATTTTTAGAGGTTATCTGGTTTGTTTTTGGAATCATAAAATCAACCAGATCATATTCTTTATGGTTTCTAACTTAAAAAACATCTATAATATTTTAACATTTTATTTATATTAAAAGAAAACTTGACCTGGCCCATAATATAATGCGAAATAATTATCTAATTTTCTGTATAAAATATGTAGCAAACATGACCATGGATGTGAAAGAAATTCGTTGAAATAGTAAAGGATATTATGGGACCATAATATACTTTAATTTAGAGCAAGCCCAGTAAAAACAAAGAGCAAAAGCTCCTAACAGCTAATTGTGGCAAGCCTTTAAATTGTCCGGTTGCGGACCGAACCTGTGCGACTTGCTTGCCCTGTTGTGAAATGGGTCCGGGCTCCGAATGCCTCCGAACTAAAGGTTTCAGCCCTCTAGCAACAGGGGGATTTTTAAAAAAAATTCACACCCCTCCAGATAAAAGAAATCGATTAGATCTCTCTTAGTGCAGTCCAAGAAACATGGAGGAAAGCTGAACAGCCACCTCTAGAAAAAATCATACACAAAAAAAAAAAAAGAAAAAAAAAGAAGAAGATAAAATTCATGACCCATAAAACATAATAATAATATTTCTACCTAATTTTTTTCTTTTTTAGTTGTATTTATTCTTGAAAAAATAAACATAGAAATTAACTAACATAATGTCACTGTTACTTGTCAAATACATAAAATTTCTCCTGATATTCAATGGGCTGTGAGCAGGCTTCCCACAATCAATGGCAGCTGTACTTTACAGTAGCTCACATCAACCTTGATAATTATTTTGGCCTTGATAGGAGAGGAGAGTAGCACCCAACATATTCGCTGCAGTATCACAACATTTAAGATTTCAACATGAACATAACCATTGATGTTACTGACATACCTCATCTCATGAAAAAAATGGTAAAAAGAAAGATTTCAAAGAAGTAAAAAAGGAAAAGCCTGTGACTAGAGAAAACTATAGGCGGGAAACTTCCCAAGCTGATGTTGCAAGTGTGATGCATGGCTATGAATGGCATGCGCATTATCATGAAAACCTCCTCTTTTTTTCCACACTGCAAATTAAGCTTTATATTTTGCGTTCACATTCTTAAGAAAATCTAGCCTGTAGGTCTACATCAGCACATTCTCATGCACGACAAACTCTCATGAAAGCCTCTCTGAATTTCTGTTGACCACGTAAATCCCATCTGACACAATGTAAATGAACTAGTTTACCATTTCCGTCCAGACACTAATTCACGTTTTACTATAGTGGATGAACTAGTTCAGCAGTTCTCTCAACAATCATCCTGTGCACCCAACAAACGAACCAGAAATTTAGAAACCTAGTCGTAATATCATGCGTGGGTCCATAAACAATATCTTAAAAGCATGTCCCCGAGGTGATTATCTTCTTCTTCAAATCAAAGTGTTTAGCAGGAAGTAGCATAGGGTTTGATCATGGTTTTGAACAAAACTAGTTTATTCTCACACACACCTTGAATTATTTGGGGTTCAGATATGGACCAAGAGTCACTATTAAAATACACATAACAATGACCGACTATCAAAACCAACTGATGTTCCTACAGCGAAACCTGAGGTATCGGAATATCCTCTCTATGGATGAACTCAATGAGAAATATTATTTTACATGGGCAGATAAATACACCAGCTATAGAAAATGTCCCAAAAAACCAGAAAGGAGATTATAGATGCACATTGCAAAAAAGAAGATGCCAAGCTCCTGGTTAGTTCGGACTGTAGAATCAATATACAAATCCAATCAGACCATGCTGACCGCACTTGATTCTAGTTCAGGTAGGGGAAATCTAATGCAACAGCATCCAACTAATCACATTGTACCACCCAATATCTATAAGGTAATACTGATAACGACAAACAGCTTCATCCATCCAAAAGTAAAAAACAAAGATGCAATAAACATAAAAAAAAAAAAGTGAAAAGACAGAACACTTAAAACATCCATGACCAGACATTGAATGTTGTTGTAAAATTACATCGGTTCACCAGACATAGAATGTTGTTGTAAAATTACATCGGTTCCCCAATACACATAACTCGACTACTCAAGAGACTCCTGGTACAAAAGACAAACAGTAAGACAGATATTGCACTATAATCTCAGTGACGAGAGTGACAAGAAATAGAAACCACATATGGATGAATCGTGATAAGACGTACTTTTAGGACTACATCTATCAAGAGCATATCCTATTATAACAGCAGCTTCCTGAAATGTTCCTGGACAAGCAGCTCCCTGGAACACATGTTGAGTAAACATCAGTAACAATCAATTAATATTTAATAAACAATCAAGGTGAAGACTGGTAAACTATTACCTTGCAAATGGCTTGGCACGGTCAACAATCTCCGAGGAATATACACTTCATGAAAGGCAAAGAGGGGGCCCTATTAACTGTTCAAAATAACAAGAAACTGAAAGGCTTCCAACATGACAGAGCCACATGGATAGGATTGACTTTGACAGACTAAAGGAGCAGAAAACACTAACAAATACTTTCACTTCCCCTTCCCACTTTTCCCTCTTAAAAAACAGAAAAGATGGCTAAGGAGGAACACCACCCGTGCAGGGTGTGCAAGAAGTTAGAGCTACCTAAAGAAGAAAGGTTGTGCATGGAGTTAGTGCTGCCTAAAGGAGGAGGATAAAAAATGGGAATATATATAAGAGCTGGCATTGATTATTGGAAGTGATGAGGCAAGTAAGCTATTACAAGAGAACGGATAATCTAGGGTGCCAATTGAGGCAGCACTAAACTAGGAAACTAATAGGCTAATTAATGTTAGCAATCAGAAAGTGAAGCTAGAAGAGGGCGCCGGAATTGAAACCAAGAAAAGAACGTGAGGATACGCCAATAAGACAGAAACCCATGGAATTGTAAGACTAATCAAGTTATAATGCAGTATATACATAGCATCAGATGTTATAAGCCTAAATTCTTCTCAAGAACTTAAGTAGAGCGAATAAACAATCTCACAAGGAGATTAGGCAAAGAGCTTCGCAAGGGTATGATAGATCATAGAATAGAAACTTGCAAGTAGTCACATGCTCCTGACAAAATGACCTTCACTACAACTTCATTATAACTTCCCCTCTGTTTCCTGAATGTATTGGAGTCAGCTTCCATCCGTTTCACATAGTCTTGCCCCATCTTAGCTATAAAGCCATGTACCTGGCCTGCCTGCCTTGCTACCAAAATACTACTCCAGGTCACATATAAGTTTCTCAGTGTAACATCTGAAGATTATTGACCTAACAAGCCATGACTGCTTGTTGTACCACCACCACTACCAGAAGCTAAAGAAACTCAACCCAACTGAAACTCCTGGCTAATTTATTCATCTATATACATCTACCACTGAATTCACTATTTACAGGAGCAAAACGCCCCTTAAACTTCACTCGCCTGCCACATCAAGGTTGAGAATGCGACGCAAAGTCTTCGTCGCGGAGTCAGCACTAAGAAGCAAATCTCTTATAGAAGGGCTATGCTCCCTTGAGGGGGAAGCCGGTGCAGACTTGGCAGTTGGTTGCACATCAAAATCAGCATCATCAGACACAGGTAAATCAAGTGACACGGTTCGCTTTGGTGGCCTCATTGAAAACTTAGGAATCGGCAAAGAACTTGGTGGTGGAGAGTTCGAATAAGCAGGACCAGCCCAAAGCTCCGAGAAGGGTAAATTCCCATTCACAAAACCTATCGCCTCATTAAAAGATGTTTCCTTTCTAGAAATCTTAAAATTAAAAGTTATAGAAGAGCTTTTTGAAGCAGTCTTCAAGCGACCATTGTCAACAGAATGAGAATTGGAATGAGACTTGACAGCTGGTGATGGTGTTTTTGGAGAGTGAGAAGCAGGAGCAAGGGTGGTGCTTTTGGTTACAGGAGTAGTGTAAGTCTGAAACGGGGTTGGAAGTAATCCTGCCCCGGATTGAAAAGTCCTGCAATTGATATCCCTAAAGTGCTTAGAAGGAGAAGCCCCGAATTTAGCAGGCCCGTGTGGTTTAATTCCGCTGTAATACTGATTCCTGTGTTCAGCCACAACAACAAGAGTCTCCATACCGTGCAAAAATTACCGATTCAACTACTGTACCCTCTCAGCCAAAACCCAATTCTAACAAAATAAAACTAAAATGAAAACTTTTAGGGTTAAAACTGAAGCAAAACCAGAGTGAAAGTTCTAGATCTCCTCCATGATAAATCCAAATCAAGCATCAACAGATCCAAAGCCAGTTTACAATAAAAACAAGACTCTAGAGATTCAAAACCTGATCAGATCAGATCCTCTCCCAGTTAGAAGCAAGGATCTCCAAAAAGCCCTTCACCAAACTGTAAAAGCACAGTATAAATCGCATCAGAAAAAAAAACAATCGAAACTCGAAAAAGACAACAACTCCACCATAATATCCATTTCTCACAATAAAGTGAGAGAAGACAGAGTAAATTACCTCAGCAGTCAAAGAGACTGATTATCAGCGTGGTAACTTAGTTTTCTGTATAGTTAAATACCATGAGAGTTTGTGTGAGTGTAAGAGAGAGATCACGAAGGGTCAATCAAGGAGGAAGGACGGAGGCAGAATCGATGGGGATCCGAAATGACTCTCTACAGTTATTTACACACCTGCTCACTCTCTTCCTCTATGAGAGAGAAGAGCGAGTAGGCACAACTGTAAGTAAAAAGGCCTGGTTTTTCTCATTATTTTCGAGAATGACATTTTGGATTATTTAGTCATCAACTGACCGTTTGACTTTGCTGTAGCTGCTGTGTTTTTGTTTAAACACAGATAATATGGTGTTTGATTAAAAAATAAAGCTCTGATTTGGTTGATGGAATCCATTAAAAATGAGGTTCAATCTCAAATTTTGACAAAGTAATTTTTTCATACTTCTCATTTAGTGTGCAAGCAATTCCTCACCATTAATAATATAAAAAGCTCCTGTCCTCTAGCCAACAGCCAACAACTCTTTCCCTTTTCAACCCATCTAAAAATAATAGAGGCATGGAAGAAAAATAATATCAAATCCGGAGTTTTTTTATATAAAATATTATTTATTTTATGATATAATAACAATAATTAAATTAATAATATTTTAATAAAAAATTATCAATATTAATATATTTTTTAAATTATTTTATAACTTTAGTTTAAAAAGTATTTTTTATTAAATACATTAAATTACTTTTTTATTTAACTTTAATTTCAACCATAATTTTAACAAAACATATATTTTTCCAAATCAATCTTAATTAAAAATATTTTTTATTAAATAATTTTTTTAAACTATAACTACTCCACAAACTTAGTAATAGATGATTAATAGTGTGATTAGTATTATGATAATAATTATTTTTTGAAGTAATTTTTATTTAAAAATATATAAAGATGATATTTTTTATTTTTTAATATTAATAAATTAAAATGATTTAAAAATAGTAAAAAATAAGTTTAAATAAAAAACTTAATTTTTTTAAAAATATTTTTACTGTAAAAACAAATAAGATCTATAAAAACAAGAAAAAGATGGGACGCGTTGCTTCATTAAAATGCCGAGAATTTGCAAATCCCTTTTGTTATTCAAAGTAAAGTAAATAAACCCACTCCTGAATACAGGATATTTTTATCATTTTAGCCTGGATAATATCAATCGATGTTGAGTAATTCCAGTAATATATTTGCGCTTCGTGCAGAGGTGGAGACGTGCTTGTAAATGAAAAGAGCGCATTTGTTGGGACCCGCAGAAGCATGAGGAACAATGATAGGGGTAAAAAGGCTAGGGGGTGCCTCGTCGGAAGTGAGTTACGTATTGTTTTTGCATTTTTTTTTAATATTTTTTTATTTTTTTAAATTATTTTAATTTTTTAATATCAAGAATAATTTTTAAAAAATAAAAAAAATATTATTTTAATACATTTTTAAATAAAAAACACATTAAAAATAACCGCTATCACACTTTCAAATACCTCCTAATGCATAGTTTATAATTGTGTTTCAATTTATGTTTTATTAAAAGAATAATTTTTTTATATATTTTATTATTTTAATATACTGATGTTAAAAATAATTTTTGATTGGTAAATTGTTATGGGTTAGATGATTAATTCTTGAATGAAGAACTTATGCTATGTTCTAGTTTGAATGATTAGTTTTTAGTTTTTGTGTTTTAAAAGTATTTTTAAAAAATTTAAATATTTTTTTGCTTCAAATTAATTTTTTTGTGTTTTTAGATATTTTTGATTTGTTGATGTCAAAAATATTTTTAAAAAATTTTATTTTGATATATTTTCTAATGAAAAACACTTTAAAAAGCAATCGCTACCACACTTTCAAAACTGATACCCTGTTTTGAGCTAGATGACCAATTCACTAGTTTGAGGATTAATACCTTATTTCGAGTTGTGAAACTAGACATTGATTTGAATTGTAAAACTAGACACTCGAAATAGGTTTAATACCCTATTTCTAGATAGTAAGAATGTCACCTAAATAAGAGTTTATAGTCCAGGTTTGGGTTAAAGAAAAATCCCTTGGAAGATCATAGGATTGTTATAATTAGTAAGAAAAGGAATTAAGTTAATTATTAACCTAATAGATAATTTAGTTATTCCATGAATTGATTAAATTAGATTGAAAAATCTTATGCGGTATTAATTAATTAATTAATCATGATATAAAACAAATTTTAGGATCCTTGCAATAATTCATTGGGATTAGTAGATCATGGGGCTTTTGTATTTTGTGTTTTATAAGAATATAAATGACATATTTTGTGTAGTTTTTTGGGATAATAACATATATGTTAAATATTTTCTTGTAATTGTTATTTTAGGATTTTATGTTAGACTTAAATGTTTGTTAAATCTATTTATGTAATGTAGGTTTTACTATGATGATGCTTACATTAAATTTTGAATATAGTAATTAAGTAATTTTTCAAATATTATGGGAGTGATTCAATTGAACTATATTGACATGTGATGAATGTGTTGAGTTGTGATCTAATAAGTATTAGATGACTAGATAATGAGTATAATATAAATTGATTAAATATTAAAAAATAATAGGTGTTTATTCAATAAATTGAGATCTTTTGGTATAGAAAAGACATTGCCAAAATTTTAATAGATTTTTGAATTTCAAACCATGATAAAAAAAAAAATTGTTTTTGGATTTATTACATGGAAAAATAGTGCTAGAATATTAGAGATGTTACAATCAATATACATTGAGTTCAAATTAAATTGTCATCTCTAATATTAAGGGATGAGCTTATTTATCCTTATGAATATTTATTATCTAAAAACTATTTATTATTAAATAAGAAACAAATTAATTAATATATAAATTTGAAGTGTATTTGTATAAAGTTACTGAACTATGTATATATATATATTAAGTGTGTGTGTGTTTCATGCCAATATTAAGACATGTATATGTCATATTGCATTAAAAAAATATAAAATGTTTTATAAATATATATATTTTAGGCGGGGTTAGATGAGTTTCAAGCATGTTTTCATAATATTTATACCCTACTAATTACTAATTAGGTAAGGTAACCATCCAAAAAACACCAACCTGTTCGAGATGAGTTAGGTTGGCTTAAAGCGACATCCATTGAGTTTAGATTAAATTGCAACCTCTAATATTAAGGGATGAAATAAAAAAAAAAATTAAATTAGAAAAAGGATAAAAATAAAATAAATAGCTATTAAAAAATAAGGATCATATTTAAAATTAAAACTAAATAAAATTAAGTGATGGTGTTTGAAATTGAAAAAAAAAACTAACCTACAAAAGATAAAAAAAATTTGAGAAAAATTAGAAAAATAAGGATAAGATTTAAAACAAAAACTAAATGAAAATAAATGATATGGTTGAAATTGGTAACAAAAGCTAACCTAGAAAAGACAAAAAAAAAAACCAGAATAGATGGAAATCAAAAGGATGAGTACCATGTCATGTAAAAAAAAAAAACAAATGAAATGAAGCTTGTGTACTTTTTATAAGAGAGGAAAAATAAAAAAAAAATATATTAGAGCCACGTCGTCTTTCTTTTACTATCACACGTGTCACCATTGGAAAGCTTTTGGTACACCGCTTCAGACACTGCTATAAAAGATAGTGTTTGATGGTTGAAAGATCCTGTATGTGCTGCTTAAAGAACACAGGTTTGTTCCATTTGTAACCCGCTTCAACAATATTAAGTAATTACCTCTAATTCTAATTAACAATTCCAAAAAATCCTAAAGAAAAAAGATGAAAACACCAATGGACACGAGTAATGGTAATTAAATAATTGCTTTATTAAAAAATATTGAATAACAAATAATGCCCCTTGCCCTATATGTTATAATTTTTGTTTTTAAATAGATAGATCACCCTGAACAAATTAGAAATGTCAAATGAACCCATGAAAACATATCTCAACTCTTCAGAACTCAACCATTTTCTTATAATTATAAAAAAACAAAATCATCATTGTATTATATAAATTCACAATACATCTAGTCTTACTCAATAAGAAAAGGCTGATTTGACTTGATTTGTTTTTTTAATAGAAAAAACTACAAATTACCTTTCATGAGAAATTACATTTGTCCAATATGTTCAAAATGACATGAATTGCCCGCATCCTTTGTATTAAAAAAGAATTATGTATTCATAATATGGGAGGCAGAAATAACAATATTGTAATTTTTATTTGGTTTATAGTCATCACAGTCTTTTTTGTAAAGAAACACCATGTATGATATTTTTTTTAACACCTACAAATCTATAATATATATAAACTACACCCATTCCTTCATTTTGGTTAAAAGTTTGAAATAATAAAAAATGGAAAATGCAATAAAAGGGCATTACATCTATGCTAAAAGTCTTGTCTAACATGAAAGTGAAGCTATTCTTTTTCTTTTTCCTTTTTTAATTCTAATTTTTTTCTTTTTCTCTTGTTTTTCTATCATTCGCCCTCTCCTTTTCACTATAATTTCATTTTTATTTTTATTTTTTTAACAATTAATTGGGTTTTTTTAAGTCAAATAAGTTGATTGAACCATTTCAATATAATTTTTATAAGATTTAATTTTAAACTCATATTAGGTATTAGATAGGGAGTTACGACAAGAATTTTTTATATTAATTTTTAAAATTTTTTTCTTTCAATTTTGTTCATAAAATTTATACTAGTGGATCAAGATGTTTTGGAATTTGTCGAGTCTATTTAATCACATAAAAAAAATTATATTTGAAGATTTTTTATATTAATCTTGTTATTTTCTTAGGTTTTTTTTTTTACATGGATGCATTTAAACTTGTCAAGTTAAATGGCTTACATAAATTAATTTTTACAAAGTTTAAACTCAAACCATAAAAGGAATCAAATCATAAGATTTTAACATTTACCAAGCAAGTCGAGTTTAATAAAAATATTACTCATTTACCAAGCAAGAAGAGATGACAGGGTGGATGAACCTTCTCTGCACGAAGCAGACACAGAGATTGACTACGTCTTCCGGTTGGGTTTGAGCATTGGGCTTCGATGCATGGCATACCCATCCACATGGATCCAATATTTGGGCTCAGCCCAGTTGGGAATTGCAATATGCATATTATTAAAAACTAACTTATTCACTTTCCATATTATTAATGCACTATTTGATTGATATAAATATTGCCCATCGACTTTATATTTCGTTTTTGGATCCATGTCCATCAATACAAATTATAAGATATCCAATCATTTATTTTAATTTGATATTTTTTTAATATAATTTGACGGAAACAGTGGAATGAGATATATGGTATATTTTATGTAATAAAAAAAAATCAATAGGATTTTTCGAATTGTCCTACAAGACAACGATAAATAGGCACTTACAACACATAACAATTAACAGCAAACTATTTCTTACACCAGTTGTCTAATTGACATTATATATAAGAGAAATTAAAACCGATTTCGATGTAATGCAGCAACTTGAAAGAGTCAAATTGATGTTTAATAAATCTGGAAAAGCCAGAATAATTATCTTGTTGCGGGATAATGATTGTAGACTTTGGCATTCAATAATTCAGCGGTGCTTGATTGGCTGTACAGCAGAGGTCGGAGGAAGTTTCGGTAACTTGGAGTACTGTAGAGCTACGGCTGGCTTATACGGGCAGAGTATCCATCCAAAGATACAATTCCTATGCACACAGCGATCTGCGGCTGAAGATGCTCTGAATTGGCAGTGTGTCATATGATCTTCCTGTCTCTTTCTTTTAAACAACACAGACACGTTTGAGAACTGTGATCGTGCGAACTAACTTTCTTTATGATTAAACAAGAGGTACTGTCCTCTCTACTCTACAATGGTTCTAGATTTTTGATTAATTCTCTTAATCTCTGATCAAATCAACAACACTAGCTACTTAATCACCATATTAATATAATAGTGATGCCATTATCAGTTCTGGGTGTACCTATTTTTTTTGGCCACCACATGCATTATGCTGCCACCCAACTTAAGTTGTCAGTAATCTCTTATTTTATTTTTTAAATTTCAGTAAAAGTTGTTTTTTAAAGTTTTGTTTATTTAAAAATATATTAATTTTGTTTATTTTTTAAATTTATTTTTAATATCAACATATTAAAAAAAAATTTAAAAATTAAATTAATTTTTTTTTCAAATACCTAATACAATCACGGTACCAAACACTGCCTTAAGGCTTTAAATATTGCTGCAATCAAATTATTTTTTTTTCTAATTAATTTACATAAACATAAATGTTTCACTTACTTTTCCCTAACAAATAAAAAACATGAAGAAACGAAGTGATTTGAAGCCATCTTTATACTTTCTGTATTAATTAAATAATAGTGACTACATGATTATAAAAATCAAATAACATGTCAGAGGATCGGATGATTAAAAAATTGAACTTAAGTATCAGCTTGCACGATGCAAATTGATGAAATTTTGAGTGATCTCAAGATGATCAATGAAAAGCTATTAATATTGCAGTTCTGGTCAGGACCAGTAACGCAACGAAGAGGGTGGAAAATTAATGGAGAAAATGTTTTTTTATTCATCTGAGCAAATCATGTAAGAATATATCATACGTCCATCCTTTCCGTTTTGGCTGGGAGTTTTGTAATAAACTTGAGTATCCTCCATGCAAAAGATAGCAGGAAATGTCTATTCATATAGGGGACCACCGATTTTGAAGGTGGTTTTGGGTAAATGAAGAAAATTTTGGAAAAGGAAAGCACGAATAGAGCCCTGTGTACAGGCTGTTATTCGACGACAAAAAATTATCCGATTTCTTATAGCTACTGATCAGAGAGACGATGTTGATTTTTCACAGAGGACTTCTGTTTTCTGGCGCCCGGTCCATCTCGTGGATATAAAGCAACCATTCTTTCAAGGGAGCAAGTTCTGATTATAAACTGTTTTGTGGTTACCAGCTCTCACTTTGCTGCTCCAAGAAAGTGAGTTTTCCTGCTGGAATCTTCGCTCGGCACGTCTCACAGATGATATATACAACCACTCGTGTTAGCAGGTCGAAAAAACGAATTATTTGTAACAAAAATATCGCATATGCATGGCGTAATCTGCCCAAAATGTTTAGATATATGCCAGGAACATATAGATGAACAAGTTTCCAGAAATATAGGAGGCAAATGTCCTGAAAGTAGAAAAAAGTTAAACAGCTAAAACCAACGAGGGGCTACTATGAGTTTTCTAGAAAAAAAATGAAGAATGGCGGCAGCAAGCAAGTCCGCTCGTGCACATGCAACCGTTTTGCACAAGCTAATTAATGTTTTACTTATCTGGTAGGAATCTAGTCCCATTAAATTGTCTGATTTTACACCAGAAACAGATCATGAAATTAAAAATCTGAAGAAGACAGTGCAAGAAGTAAAGAGTTTGAAAGGGAAGTTTTCTTTTATCAACGTCAAAGATCGATGCTGCTAAAAGAGAGTCATTCCTGGATGCACTTTCAAATGAATTCGAGACAGCAAAAACATTACTGTAAAATGTTTCGAGTGTGGTGGTTGCATCTGTTGGTGGGAGAAACCATTTGTGGTGGCTTTGAAACACTCGGAGGGGATAAAACACACTCTTTTATTTCAAGAACAAAGCTTACAATAACATAAACAAAAGCTTACAACAACCCCACTCTCTTTCTCTCTTTCTTTCTAGTGTTTCTCTCAATCTCTCCACACATAATTGCATAAGCTTAGCTATCTATTTATACACGAAATCAAAACAATAAAATTCAACCTTCAAGTGTGAAGGCGGTTTTTGGCCGACGGTGTGAAAACGGCCGGCGGCCGGTGGCTGGTGACTGACGACTGGTCGGTTGGTGGTTGGGCGATGACAGCTGATGGCTGCCTTCCTTTACCTTCTGGATTGAGTTTACTTCAACAGCATCAAGGATTGAGAGGGAATACTACGTTTACACTCATCGATCTGTGATATGATTGATGCACAAGTTTACTCGAACGGGGGGCTAAGGAGGCATGAGACGTACACAAGAAAAGTGTAAGTTGGACAGGTCGCCCGTGTATATAATGCTCTGAAACCACGCATGTGCAGCTTGGTGTACCTGTCGTTGTAGAGTCAGCTGGACCATCCTTGTAGCTTACCTGACTGTGGAATTAATTTTAACCCAGCTATAGATGTTTCTCTCTCAAGATCCTGACTTGGTGGAAAAGTTTATCCTCATAAGGGAATCTAGCAAGAAAGTAATGGCCAATCCCCTCTTTTTGGTGAAGCTGCAAGATTTGTTGCCCAAAATGAAGAGAATCCCAAACTTCTAATTCAAGAATTGGATGAAGCAGGTGAAAATAAGTCTGATTTCTCAAAAAAGTGGACTAATTAAATGCTGAGCTATCTATCTTCTTATAATTTATTAAATGTCAAGTTTGGCGTGTTCTATAATATATATAGATTTGTTTCATGATCGGTTACATTTCAAATCTTACCATGCATTGGTTTTTAATTCGATAGCTTATATTTGACTAAATAATCTTAAAATGATTAGCCTAGTAGTTCAAGAAAGTTTCCTCAAGTACTTTTCATGTTCAAACTTTGAGGTAAATTGATTTAAATGCAATAAGTCGATGTAAGAGAACGCTATTTTAATATCCCAAGAAAAACTTGATTTCGGTTCGCTTACAATCTAGTTCAAGAATACTTCTATCATAATAAATATATCTCAAAAAAAAAAAAAACTAAAACCAGTCTTAACGGCTTTAATTTATATCCGGTTTTAAAATTAATAATTAATTTTATTGTTAGTTTTTTTAGCACAATTTAATACTTGTTTAGTATAGTTGTGCCTTTAAAACATGGTTTTTTTAGACTTTGTTTGTTTATTGAAAAATAAATTTATTTTGAAAAGTGAATTATAAGAAAATAAATATTTTTTAAATAAACTAGAAATTAGCAATCAGGCTGTGGTGGTAGGGTCACATGCTTGCTAATGAGCTGGCACTGAACAACAATCCAATTATGAAATGTAACTTACTGGTGCATGGTGGGCACTGCTTCATAAGTCGAGGACGAGGAAGCAAAGCCAGGGGTTTGCTCGGAGGCGTTGCTCGGTACCTCTACATCGGCAAACACGTGGGTCAGAGTGCGGGGACTCACCGTTAGCAAGCCTTCACAGAGCATTGTGACCATACAAAGATCGACGATGAACAGTAAATTCCAAAATAATTTAATAAAATAGCAAATATATAAACATAAATAATAATGATAACATGTAATTATAACGTGCAAAATAGAGAGTGTTTTCCCGAGTTTAAAAGAGAAAAACACTCCCCCCTCTTAGAGCCTTGTGTTTTTTTAAATTAAAAAAATATTTTTCATTAATTTATTTTTCAATTCAGGCAATTGCGAATGTAGTATATGCATGTATCCATAGGCCACCATGTAATACACAAGTATATGCGTGTATCAATAGGTTATGCATGCAATACATTCATGACTATGCTAGATTGAAATTTTCCCAGATGTGATAGCTTGGAAAATACCTTTTGGTACTAAACGTGGGGATCGCAAAATAGACCTGTCAGCTAAAGGAAGGTAATTAGTAGGATTGACATAATGCATAGGCTAATATATGACTATTTTTTTTTTAATTAGTGGATGTTTGGATTAGTTTATAGATATTATAATTAATTATTTGAGATTTTAAATTTAATAATAAGATAAGTTTTTAATAATTTTAAGATTTGTAACACTTCAATTAATAATTTTTAAAAAATAAATTTAAAAACTAGTAGCTAAATTATATTTCCTTGTAATCATCACAAGCTAGTGCGTGAAACGATTGGAGATATATTGGAGATATCTACATGGCTTCACACATATATCTCTGGCAATGTACAAGGGGCTCTTTAAACTCAAGGTCAAGGCTGAGAGGAACACTCTTT
>NW_011499892.1:853429-881914 GCF_000495115.2 Populus euphratica
CTCTTTAAACTCAAGGGCCAGGCTGAGAGGAACACTCTTTCAACAGCAATACCTAATCCTCCTCGCTGATGAAACTGAGAGTAGCTTAATTAGCTTGTCCAGTAAAGTTACATTGAGAAGAAATTTACATGTGAATGGGAATCCAGGGATCGGATTTGGCTACAAAAATCAAATTATTACAACGTGATAGACGCTGAAACAAGCAGGGTAATTATGGGACCCAAAAGCACAGCCTCCAGGACTGGGCCTGTGTGTAATCTTATGAAGTGATCATAACCGTACATCGTTTTCTTATGTGATAATCAGTGGACTGATTGTGACCATTCATCACTCCATGATAATAAAAATGGTAAAAATCAATCATCCAGCTCCCGGAGTTGAATTAATCTGTTTATTTAAGGTGCAGAGAACCAAGAAATAAAACAAAAGGAAGACTTTGACCTCCACCTCTGCCGGTGTGCATGCATGTGCAGCTTCCTTGTAACGCAACAAGACGTGCAAAATCGCTCACTTCCACAAGAAATCCTTGACTCTTACGCGCTCATGTCATCGGAGAAATCAACATCCCATCCTGCATTTATTGAGGTAGCTGGATGGCGATTGCTTGGCCATCAAAGTAACCTCCCTCCTTTTAATGGTGACAAAAATGACAAGTTGTTACAAGGATATGATTCTTCACCAACATCATTTGTAAGGCAAATATGCCAGTATGTCTGCATAATTTTCTCAAAAATCCATATATATATATTTATTTATTTATTTGCATGTAACCCTATGCTTTAAGAACTTTTGGTGATTGTTACATAATGACCACGCATTGGAGACGTACTCAAATGTTTAGCATGATATATGATCACACCCACGTCTATCTTCTCTCTTTTTTCTTTCACATTCTAATCTGTCAAGTACAGGTTCTTGTGTCTTATAAATAGTAATTTTACTATCATCTTCTGATAATGTTTTTTGTTAGAATGTGATCATCGACGCATAATTCCTTCCAAGTAACTTTGCGAGCTCGGCAGTTGATTGATTATCCGAATACAAATTTACTCTTTCTATACAAATTTACTCTTTCTGTATAACATGTTCTCTATAACATATGCTTGTTCAAGACTGAGAACCGAGTATAAGAGCAGCTAGTTTATTATTTATAAATAATAATGTGTGTGTGTATATATTAACTAAAATGACTTTGAATTAATCATGGAGATGTTCTTAATCCAAGAGAACATGTTTTTCTTTTTTATATAATAAAAACTACAAGCCTATAAATTAAAATGAAAATTACAAGTTTATTGAATACAAATTTACTGTTATAAGCCAACTGTTATCAGTCTACAATTACATGAGTAATAAGCATATTTTAAAGATCTTGTAAATTTAATTGAATTACATAGCAATTGTTGTTGTTGTTAATAACTGTTATTTTAATCTATATCATTCCTTGTTTTAAAACTCTCGCAACACGTAGATTCTTTTTTGCCTTGTTAACTACTCTTATTAATCAATTTTTTAATTAAAGAATGTTCAGTTATACAAGTATGAATTTCTATCAAATTTGATCAGCAATCAAGTCTAGCATATTTTTTCTATCCAGGACTTTATATTTTCTTGGCTAATTTTGCGTATAATACTTATTTCCCTTTAAATATCTTAGTAATGACTGATTTACTTTTTAGGAGTTAATAAACATTTAAAAAGATTTTAACTTTTTTTTTTTTTACATCTTATGATGATTTTAATCTTGGATCACACTCAATTTCTTTTATCTTTAATCCTTGACTTGAATCTAGTGTTTTTTCTTCGAGCTTTATGTCTTTTTTTCCCTAGATTTCAAACTAATTTAAGTTGTTTATGATTCTTTTCTTTTCTCATATCTAATTCTCTTGATATCTACTTGTTTATCTAGTAAGTTAGTAATCTTTGAATCATACTTCAAGTCACTACCTTTTTAGAGTTGTTTTTCTTTTGTTTGTCTATGAGTTTTTCTTTTCTTTTAATTCTTTTGATATTTACTCTTTCTGTATCCCTTTTTTATTTTTTATTCCTATTCATTGAAGGATTGATTCTCTATTTCTTTCTTTAATAGGGACATTCATCAATTCTTCCTTTTCTTTTAGTAATTTACGGTAATTTTAATCTTTCTAGTAATATTGTTTCAAATAAAAAAAATCTGACATTCTCATTATAGTTGCCATTTATTTCAAGTTTTTTTTTATGTCTGTCTCAACTAAGAAGACTTTAAATTAATCCTGAAGATATTATTGATCTAAGATTATATATATTTTTTTTAATTTTTTTGATCATATTTTTTTTAATTTTTTTTGTAATAAAAATTATAAGACCACTCCTTACAATAGAAAATACAAACTTACTGTTACGAGCATAATTATATAACTTGGTCTGGCTCGTCCAGGTTGACCCAAGAATCGAGGTTTTGATTATTCTCAACCCATAAAAATCCAAACATGCAACGGTTAAACCTAGGTGACTAACCAGGTCAACCTAAAACCTAGGTGACCTTGTATAACACAGGTGAGATTGGATTTTGTTTTTAACATTTTTTTCAATAAATCCAAAAATATAAAACTAATTTATAAATACTTAGCCATACATCTCGTTTTATAGTTTATATCCATATGAATTGTTTCTTAACTTTTTGAGGTGGGATAACTCTATATAACCTATTTTCACATGGATTGTTTCTTAATTTTTTGATGTAGGATAACTATAATACATTTCATGCCTCACATTTATTTTTTATATCCTACATCTATATGGATTGTTTCTTAATTTTTTAATGTAAAATAACTATATATAGCTTACATTCACATTGATTGTTTCTTAACTTTTCAACATGGGATAACTATATTACACTTCATATCTTATATTTTTTTTATATAACTTTTCAACATGGGATAACTATATTACACTTCATATCTTATATTTTTTTTATATAACTTTTCAACATGGGATAACTATATTACACTTCATACCTTATATTTTTTTTATAGCTTACATCTATATGAATTGTTTCTTAATTTTTTGATGCGGAATAACTATATATAACCTATATCCATATGGTTATTTCTTAACTTCTCAATGTGAGATAATTATATTATACTTCATGCCTCACATTTTTTATAGCTTACATGCATATAGATTATTTCTTAACTTTTTCAAGTGGGATATTAAAAACTTCAAATATTTTTTATTTCATTTTCTCGGGTTAACCTGTGTTACGCGGGACTTGACCTCTTAGTTTGGTCAACTTCTGAGTCAAGTTAACTTGTCAAACTAATTATCTAAATTATGAGATTGAGATAATCCTATATAAAGAAATTATAAAGCTTGATTCTCAATAAACTCATTATTGAAGGATAAAATTAAAAAACTATTAATCATGAGACTATAATAACCATATAGAAAGCAAACTACAACAAATCATGAAGCCTAATCTCGAATAAAACAAATGTTGAAGGATGAAACAAAAGAAATAAATATATTTAAAAAAAAAACAAAGGAGATTTTTTTTATTACAATGGATAATTGGACACAAAAAAACTATCTTAGTCAACAATGTTTATCCTACTAAACCCATGACTCATGTCATGAGATCGGGATAATTTCATAAAAAATAAACATAAAAAAACAACCCGAGTTAACTGGGGTTAACCTATCAAACTTGTAACTCGGGTTATGAGGCTGTATAACCCAATAAAAAGTAAAGTGAGATAAAATTGTGAAGTTTAATTCTCAATAAACCCATATTAAAAGATAAAATTGAAAAAAAAAATCAATCTTAAAATGAGATACAATAAAGTGATTAGCGCCTAATTGGGTTAACTTGTAACTTGGATCATGAAATTGTGGTAACTTTATAGAAAAAAACTGAAACAAATCATGAAATTTAATTCCTAATCAATCCAAAATTAAATGATAAAATTAAAAAAAATAAAATAAAAAAAACTCGATTCAACCGAGTTAACCAACTAAATCCAACATAAGATTAAGAATAACAATATAAAAAACAAACTGCAACAAATTATAAAATTTAATCCTTAATAAATTAAATGTTAAAGGAAAAATTAGAAGAGAAAAAATAAATTAAAATATATTATTGTAATAAATAGTATTTTATGAGATTATATACAATAAAAACACCATCTTTTTTAAAATTTAAATTTTATTTGCTAATATTAAAATAATAATGTTAATATAAACAGGAAAGCAACTCATACGTTGTGGGCGAGCAAAATATGAGCGCCATTAAATTCGAGAAATAAAACACTGCTTTAAGGACTCCAAAACTCATGCTACATAAAAGGTCCGCATTTACTTCTGTCTAGTCGCCGTTGAACTAAAAATACAAATGACTAGTGACAACATGCGCCATCAAGGCAATAACCAAGATGGACCCTCCTCTCCATCACAATTAAAAGACTGCACAACCCACCATTTTGTTATAGTTTCTTTTCCTTTAATTCACCTTCACACTCCCCTCTTTCTTTCCTGCACAATCACAGAAACAAAATAATGGCAGGCACAATAGGAAGAAACCTCAATCTATGCTTCACTAAGATCAGACGTCCACTACCACCCCATGATCAATCCCCCACTACCCTACTAACCCCAGATGATCACAGCGATGCATTCCTCATAAAAAACTATAATTCCCTCTATGACCCCACCATTGATTCCGCCTCCACCACCACTTCTTCCAGCTCCTCCTCCTCCTCTGAACCTGACTTAGCCACCGTCTACGCCTCTCAGCGCTTCTTCTTCTCCTCCCCTGGCCGCTCCAACTCCATTATTGAATCCACACCATCCATTGTCACTTCATCAGACTTATCAGACAATGTAGTAGCCCCGCAATCTGACAGCAATGGTCTGACAACGAATCCCTCCAATGACAAGTCTTTGTTGGTTGATAGTTGTAATAACAGTACTCATCCCCAGTTATTAAAATCCCCAACCGTTAAAGACAGTGTTGCTGTCCCCACCTACTCACCGGACCCGTACATGGACTTCCGGCGATCCATGCAAGAGATGGTGGAGGCACGTGACTTGGTGGACGTCAACGCTAATTGGGAGTATTTGCACGAGCTACTATCGTGTTATCTTGATCTTAATCCTAAGAGTAGCCACAAGTTCATTGTTGGAGCTTTTGCTGATCTTCTTGTTAGTCTTTTGTCATCGCAAATGCCAGAAGATGCTGGCCGCCGGGGAGAGGATTTTTCCTCCGGTAGTTGTGGGATTTCGCGGCAGTGCATGTAATGTAGTATGTGTGTGTCGGAAAATGATTGTCTAATCTTGTTACCTTTAATTTAGCAATATATATGTGTGGGGGGGACAAAATTGAGCCTCCTTTTGTCTTCTATTATAACACCTTATCCCCTCACCACCATCTTGCTTTTGGTTCTTGTATTTATTAAGCTGGAAACTTTTTTTTTCTCGATTTGTTAGTATTGTTTTCGGGTTCTAGATTAGAAATTTTGTTTTTTTCCCCGGAAATCGGGTTTTTTTGGAATGCAGGCAGTGCATGGTTACAAGAAAAGCCGAGGTACTTGTCCTACCTTTTCTTTTTTACTCCATCTCTCTCTCTCTTTCATCTTTTTTTTAAATAGTAATTACAAGTGCTCGTGAACGAGATGTCTATAATTCACTCTTTGATAGCTGGTTGGGGATAGAAGCTTTCAATTAAGCCAAGGGACTTGGAGGGCTTGTTCTATCAAATGTAAATTTGATGAGATTACGTTTTTCACTCTATAGTGAAGCTTTGTTTTTGCTGGATGACGAATTGATATCCATCACCTGTTACATAAATTCTAAAAATTTCATTAGACCCTTTTTCTTCATTTCCTTTTCCGTACTTTCCTCTCTACTGAAACAAAAAAGTTAGCTGCAATGTAGAAGAAAAGCTGTAACATTTGGATTAATTTTGAAGACTTCATGTGTAAGATTGAAATTAGTTTTGTTAAACCTTTCGTGCATGCTTATCCCACTTTCTTTTTCAGCTAGAACTTGCTTTAATCTTCCAAGTTAACTCTAATAAACCACGTTCTTGCACAGACAATAAATATTATGTCCACTCATTGTTTTGCAGAGGTAATGAATCAAGACAAGAGGACTATTAGGTTGGGAACGGGTCAAATCCTGTCAAATGTTAAAATATAAACTAATTTCTCGGCCGGTGAAGAACATGAAAACCGTTGTCTTTTACAGGAGGAGTAAGACGAAGGTAGATCCGTCTTGCAAGCAAGCACAGGACTCCTGTTTCTCATATTTCTTTAATCTGGAAGAATCTTCGCATCAAGACAACTAGTGGATTAACAAGTGGCCAAACTTGTGTCGATTAAAAATGTGAAAACTGTTTTACACGGACTGCACAAGGGAATCTTGATTTTCGTCCTCCGTTTCCCTCGCAATTAATATGATGTTTTCAAGGACGAGGATGGCCACAGAAGATTCAGTGAAAGTTACAGATGTCACTGATGATGACTTGTTTCTCCATAAATATGATTATATTATGGTTCAACTTGTAATTCCTGGGAATATAGGGATGGCAAACAGGTATCTACATACTGTACATGTGGTTTTGTCCCTCACGAGGTCTCTTACCTAGCACCGGCTCATCAATGAAACCAGATCTCGAGCCTAATATTTATCTATCTTCTTTAAGTATTCTAGGTGTGGTAAGTTCAGGGTTTTCAATCCCGTAATAAATAACTGCACCAAAACTATAGAACAGAGTAATTTTAGCAGTGGAGACTCTAGCCCATAAGAAGATACTTCTTTCTCCAGTATTTATTAAAATAGCAGAGTATTTTTTGGTGGGTTCATGCTATATCAAAATGGGTGGATCAGGCCCAAACAAGCTCGTTGAAAACAGCTGCACAATATTTTCTGTCAGCTCAAATTCAGCTCCAAGCCAAGTCCAATACAAGAAGAAATTTTAACGAGAGTCCAGCACACCATGAGCCGACTCACCACCGTGGCATTGTGGGTTCTCGCAACAATTTCTCCCAAAATCGTAGTCATGAGACCCAACTCAAGGATCAACTCACTCAAGGTCTTGGACAAGCTAATCTGTGAGCAGGCACATTAACCTAAGATATGATTTTTTTCAATTAAAAAAAACTAGAAATGATATTATTTAAATAAAAAAAGGTCTCAAGGTTAAAACTAGCCTGAGTAGAGGTGAGAAAAAACCTGAAAAAATGATTGAATTGAAAAAATAAAAAACAAATTAACCAAAAAACCCAAATTAAAAAAATAAATTAACTAATTAGAAAACCCAAAAAAATTTTCGGTTCAATTCTGTTTCGGTTTTAAATGCCTAAAACTAAT
Source organism: Populus euphratica (assembly GCF_000495115.2). Lineage (NCBI taxonomy): Eukaryota > Viridiplantae > Streptophyta > Magnoliopsida > Malpighiales > Salicaceae > Populus > Populus euphratica. The sequence goes on from NW_011499892.1 coordinate 860,780, forward strand.
TAAACCAGAATAAACTAAACCGGTTCAACCATAACTCTAAAGCCCCCTCTTGTCTCTCTGCCTTCCTGCATTATCTTCTCCATCAGTCATATTCTCTTCTCTCAATAGCATGTTAAAATCTTTTTATCGCAGTGAAAAAATTAATTTCAAAGGATCCATTTAACCTATACGTCTAGCATTTTTATTCACTGGGATTACCAGAACTAAACCCAATGAATCATGTTTTGAGGCTAATTCCTTTTCTGAGTTGTAAATGGCAACAACTTTTACAAAATCAAGCTAAACTACATCAGGATTTGTTCATCTGCTTCTCTTTCAAAGAGAGCCTTTGCTCTAATTTTTATTTTCCTTGATATTTTGTAGGTTTTTGTTTTTTTCATTATGTTGTAATTTGCAACTTTGGTTTTGCTTGTATTGTAAATGAAATTTAATCATGCCTCATATAAACTGGAACAAGTTTTTGAATAGCATAAATGAGATTTGTTTATGAGTTTCACTGGCTTTTGAACATCAAGAACTGAATCGAATTAAAATTAATTCGTTTGAATTGATTTCAGTTTTAAATTTTAAAAAATAATAATTTTAATTTAATTAATTTTTCATATAAAAATCAAACTAAACCAAAAATAATCAACCCTAAACCAAAGCAAGCAAGGCTGGCTAAGTGCTATAACTATCATGACCACGAACACGTGATAAAAATTAACCCTCAAACTTGAGTTACGAGTTGCTCGAGTCCACCAGGATCTTTTCATATTGCTATTTTCCGTTTATTTGTTTCTAATGGAGTTGGTTTTATTGTTTATATAAACAGTAAAACAGGTTAATAAATTATTTTAATTGCTTAGTTAACAATTAAATGTTGTAGCATATAGTGGTTAATACATATGGCTTAAATCCGTACTTAGAGCAAAATTATTTTCAAAGATTAATATATTATTTAAATCATTCAATTAACAAATATGTGAAGTGGCTCAAATTATTACATAGACTATAGACCGACCTCTAATTCCTATAATGATGCAATGGGAGCTTATGGCTGGAAAAGAATCAATTTAGAGAGCCCCTTCCGGCTTCAATGGTAACTAGATCATCTTTAGGTACCTATAATGAGATTTATAAACACTATCTAATTGTAAGTGTTTGTGCGTGTAAATTCTTTCTATATAAATTTAAACCACTATTGGTCATATTCAAGAAATGGAAGAAGCTATACGAGGTTTTTGCCAACAGTACCTAATCTATTCGTACAGATCTAAGCTAAGTGATACATGACATTGTAACGAAAATATCTAAATAAATGTCTTATTCTTTTCAATAATCCATATTTGTAGCAATCAAATACTATTCTTACTCCCCAAATTGATTAATGATTGGTTACAAATTTCTATGATCTATATTCTCTCTGAATAGAAAGGAATAAAGTTATAAAACACACGAAATATCTTGCCTATGAATTATTGAAAAATGTATCAACATAAATACGATAGTAAACCCAGCTACAAGTCTAACACTAAGATACAAGGATCCCAATGCCGTTAGGTTTAGAAAAGGAAACCAAATTAGCCTCGCATTAGGCCACCATATCCTCCAACAAGGGATCGCAGAACAATGCCTTGACAATCCATAATTTTTCACCATCAGAACATTCACCATTTGCGAGATATCATCCCTAAATTTTGATATCCTAAAGCACCTTTTCCTGAGAGACAAGTTTCCCTAGAAAAGCTATAACATAGCATTTGGTTGTTTGTAAAATAGTGGCATGCTGTGTAATTGGGAAGGTTTCTACGATGAGTAAATCACAATGATTCTACAAAAATTCAATTCCAGGTGGGACTCCACTTCTATGTCAGTATCATGCTCACCGCAACCTACTAACCCTTGATAACATCTCTTACATCACAGTTAAATTATATTTTATAGAAAATACACTCCAAGTTCATTGGATAAACTTATTTTAAGCCTAGCATAGATATAAGGTTTACAAATCTAATTCCCTTACAGCCATACTATTACATATGTGAAAGTTACTGTATCAATACGGTGAGGGGTAGTAGGATAGCAGATGTTTCCAACTAAAACACCCAAGACTGGCACCGTTCAACAGGTATTAAGATTAAGACATGTGTTTTCTTGGCAATTACAGACTATACATTAATCATGCAACTGCTTCTATCTCATTGAAGACACATGTTAGTTTGGCAACCCAGTAGGAAACACTCATGTTGCTTGTTCTTGCATATGCCTCCATCCAAAATCAGAAACCAGAATATAAGTAAACATACAAAAAGATATCTCACGGAAAAATATTTAAGCAAAAATATGATCTTCTCAGAGACAACGCATCGAGAAATATCCAACCAGCAAAAACAAAACAGAGTTCAAGCAAACAATCTAAGTTATACTAAATTTTTTTGCTTGAAAAAGAAATGACTGAGAACCCGAAAAATACTGCATTGTAGCAAGAGAACACGATCTGTGTGACCAGATCATCGCTTCTTGGAGACACCAACAGTCTTTCCCCTACGGCCAGTGGTCTTGGTGTGCTGCCCACGCACTCGGAGACCCCAGTAGTGACGGAGACCACGGTGATTTCTGCAGAAAAAGAATCACACCAGCTAAAGTAAACCAAAAAAACTAACAGAACAAAAGAAAAAAGTATCTTGTTTTCTCCCCAAAATATCATGTCTAAAAGGAATCATAGCAAACCTGATCTTCTTCAAACGCTCAAGATCATCTCTCAGCTTCATGTCCAATGCATTGGAAACAACCTGGGAGTACTTTCCATCCTTGTAGTCCTTCTGCCTGTTAAGGAACCAGTCTGGAATCTTGAACTGACGAGGATTAGCAACAATTGTCATAAGCTTGTCAAGCTCCTCAGCTGACAGTTCACCAGCTCTACAAACACAGCCACCCAAATTTCAAAAATTGACTAACATCCATCAACAGCCAGCTATGAATAAACCCAAAACATTATGCAGCTACAAAGCCTAGAAGAAGGTCAGCAAAAGTTATAAAACCAGCCAGCTCTTCTCTAACGCTCATTTATCAAATTTCTAACCTCCCTCGAACAGTTGCCCAAAAAAAATTGAAGACAATTATAAATTAATAAATCATCCTCAACTTAGTAAAAAGGGAATCTATAAAAATCCTCTAACTAAATTTTCCATTTGTTTTACAGTAAGAAATCAAGCCACCGAGCTTGTAACAAACCATCACTATAACACAAACCGTGATTGAATAATCGAAGGGAGAAACTTCTATTCCAAAAATAAAGACGAGAGTGAAATTTTTAACAGATTAATATATTAAAAAGGCGGGAAAAGGTAAAAGGTAAGCACCTCTTGTTCATGTCTACATCGGCCTTCTTGCAGACAATGTTAGCGAAACGACGACCAATACCTTTAATGGATGTAAGAGCAAACATAATCTTCTGTTTGCCATCAACGTTGGTGTTCAAAACACGAAGAATATGTTGGAATTCCTCATTTGCTACCAGCGACTATCAATCAAAATAATTCAATCATGTCAAACTAACTATTAAAGTACATAGATCTAACACACATATGCATAAGGAGAAGAAGGCAATGAAAGAAAATAAAAGAGAGAGGTTTCGATGCTTACCATGGCTTTGGGCTAGGGTTTCGGAGCAAGGGTTGGTCTTTGGGTAAGCGGCGCCTGCTCTTAGAGTGTGAAGAAGGCAAGTGAAGAAGTCCCAAAACCCTAGATATAGAGACAGCGTGCCGTTATATATAGTTAGCTTCGACAGAGGAATTTTGCCGTGCTAAAAATGTGTATGGACTGATCTGCCCCTCGTTTTGTCATCTACTATTCATTCTTTAATTAACTGTCAATTAAATGTAAACATAATTTACTTGTAAACTAGCCATTTCACCTGCGATTCCCTGGGTGTCATATATTTTTTATATCAAAAATATTTAGATATGCAGATTTTATTTTCTTGTTTTTTACATAGAAAAAAATTTAGTTTGGATTAAGAAGTTTATATAAACATTTAATTAAATAAATAAATAAATATTCATATAAATAAATAAATAAATAAATCATTAATAATAACTTAAAGTAAAACTGAAAAATCAAAAGATAGACATATAGATAAAGCATAATGAGATATTTATCTAATTATATTTACTAAATTTATTTATTAAAATTAACTTTATATTCAATCATATTTAAAAAAAATAAAAAAATACAAGTTTGACCGGGTTTAATACGTTGATTTTATATTAATTACACGATAAAAAAATAAGGAACGATAATAAACAAAAAATAAATTTATCAAAAAAATATGACAAGTTAGAAAAAAAACATTGAAACACGAAAATGATTAAAAATAGATACCTTAAGTTAGCATGATAAACATATAACCTGGATAATTAGATGTGAGTTAACCTGGATTAACCTGCAAAGCTCATGATTCGAGTCACAAGACCAAGATAAGATAATAAAAAAATTATAAAAAATCAAAAGCCAATTTTTTTTTTAAATGTCAAACGATAAAATCAAAAAAAAATGAGCAAAAAAAAAAATGATGTTAATATGTATTAACTTTTTAAACTCGTAACTCAGATCATGAATTAGAAGTACCGTGAATGAAAAAATCAAAGTCGAATCGCTACCAAATCAAATGTTGAAGGACGAAATTGAGAAAAAAACCAGTCACATAAAAGAATCTAAAACAAAAAATTATAATTAAAAATAAAAAAATAAAATAAATAAATAAATAAATTTGAGGGCAATATATTTTTTTTATTGAAAAGTTAAATTAAAAGAAAAAACAATTCTAGCAAAAGGTGAAAAAACAACTAAGAAAAAACATTAAAAATTAAAGACTAAATTGAAAACAAATGGGTTTTTTTAATAAAAAGACCAAGAATAAAAAAAAATAAAGATAAAAATTAAAATATAAAAAAACAAAGAGAACGCATGTATTTTTTAGGGGAGGAGAGAGAATAATGATGAAAATTGTAATATAAAAAACAAAAAGGATGAATGTACATGTTAGGAGAGGAGAGAAAAAAAATAAAAAAAATAAAACGATCACCTGTAACAAATTGTTTATTCTTTGTCACTACACACCGCATTAAAAGAAAGAAGATGCAACAACATTTCTAACGACATTGAAAAAAAGCATGAATGGCTACGAGAAGGCACTGCACGTACTATTTTAAAATCACAGGTGCCTTTTACACTCTAGCAATGTTTTTAATTAAAAAATCAATAATTAAAGGTTAAAAAACTAAAATACCCTACATTAATATGAAAATACCCAAAAAAACCCTATACTCATGACATATTTGTTTACTATTCAAATGGTAAAAATATTATTTTACTGTGTTCTAAAAAATAAAAGATAAAAATAGAGCCAATAGTTTTAAATCTTGTTAACTTAGAAGATAAAAATAGTCATTTTATTATTTTAATAAGTTAAAATGCATGCACCCCTAACAGTTCTTTATTACTGATAAGCAATTGAAAATTGTTGTATCAAGGCACCCTGCATTTCTTTTTTACTGTAGCAATGAATAGAAGTAGTGATTTCATCACAGCTCGTCGAGTTTTGGTAATTATTATTTTCATAATAACAAGTCAATCTTTGAAATAATATAAATAAATAATAAAAACATATTTAGTTTATTTATATTATTTCAAAAGTTTGATGATAAAATAACTTCCTAATCAAATTTCTCAAAAGCTAGCTGTGATTTATCTACGAAAAATAAGTTAGGAATAAAAATAAATTTATAAAATAATGTTAACGTGTAGATGCAACTTGCCTTAGTTAAAGAAGAAAAATGCCTTCTCTGACGACATTTTTCACATAGTATCATAGAATTCAATAATTCTCTCTCTTAGTTTTAACCACGAATAACCAATTCCATTCTCGACAGGGAAAAAGACAAGCAGGCGACTGCGTATTAAGAATGACCACTTTATCAACACCTGAAAACAACAGAGCGCAAATGGGGGGGGGTTTAAGCATGAATCACAGCAAGCAAGGCTCTTTCATAAACTTCAGCAATTGATTTTTTTTCATTTACTTTAGGCATAGGAGAGGTCAAGATGCACAACCCTCTATTGCATCTAAAATCTAACATGTGACTAGGAAAGTACTGAAGACTTGGACTGCTCTAACTGTACAAAAAGATGTCCTCTGTAATGTTAGATGGACATATGATTAAGACGACGACCTTTGTCTGTGAACACCTGCCAAAGCTGTCATCAATCATCACCATCAAATGAGGCATCTGAATGCTATATCGACATCCTAATCAATGACAAAATCGCTTAACATGGTCTGTGAAGAGAACATCCAAGTTCTGCAAGAAAACTCCATCACATTTATCCATGGCCGCCATCCACAAAATGCCATCTTTCTATAGCCAAAACGAGTATGCCAATCGGAATCAACTAGCCTGATTTGACAAAATTATCCCCTCAGGTGCACCGCATGAGTTACCATCACCGGAGGCACAGTGCAGGCCAACACCTGGAGCAGGGCTTGAATTGCATAAAGGTTCAGAGGCGCACTGTGTAAAATTAGCAGGCTCGACCTCAGAAACAGAACTGGGGTGCTCTGAAGATTTGGTATTAATCCGAGGCCCATCAGAAATTAAACCTCCATTAGGAGAAAGCGCATCACTTTGAACTGTGTCAGACACTTCTTCAAGGTCATGGAAGCCATCCGCATCAACTCCACAAGGACTCACTAGGAGCTCTGTGGCAATACATGATCCATTATTTCTGCAAGATTGCAGATCTGCTTTTGCAGTGACATCAGAATCTACAGAACTGGAATCAGCAGTAGCTAGGACAACCATTTCCTTCGCATTAGGCCCCTTGCCCTGACAAGAAGAGCTAATATTTTGGTCGACAGGCAATGCCCCACAATGACCATTAACTGCATCTTGCACTTTCTGGGGAACCGTCGTGGTTGTTGATTGAACTATATCACTGGAAATATTGCAGGTAGTGGACTCGTAGTGAACAGCATTGATATCTGAAACTTTAAGTTTGTGCCCAAAAGCAAAGTATTGGAGCTGACTTGCTATGATTTTTGAAGTGGGCATAGAATCATCATCAAGCGAAACGAGGTGCTGTCCATCGCTGCTATCTTCACCTTTCACTTCACAAGGAACAGTCTCAGTAACCTTCCTGGAAGCACACTGACACTTCCCTTGAGAGTCAGCCGCTTCAGACCCAATAAAAGATACACCAAACAGCTTGCTTTCGATCTTGGAAACATCATTCTGGTCCATATGTGTCTCCCCTTTCAGCTTCCTCTCACAATCAGAGGTAGCAATGAAACCAGAAACAGCACTCTGATGTTCAACCACCTCTCTAGTTTGTTCATTAGCATCACACAAAGAAATAGAAACCGCACTCAATTGATCAACAGTTTTGTCCTTGGGACAAACAGGTAGATTAGTATTTTCACTTGTAACATCGGAAATATCATTCAGGCAATCAGGAAGTGAACCAGATTCAACTGCAGCAGCTTGATCATTTATGTTGCCAGTATGAGGTAAACTAATTTCACCAGAACCTTTTAAATCAAATCTCACAGACGAACATTTCTCATCAGAATTACATGATATCTCATCTATAGTATACTGTTCCTTGAGTTCCAAGGATGTCAAACCTGCATGTATATGTAGCGTAAAAGATTTATCAGCAAGATGAGAAACCCAAAAAGTTGCATATGTTAATATCAATTAAAGATTTAAAATGGCAGATACCTTCAGTGGGAACCGTATTTGCTCCAGCAAACTGATGATCCTTCAACAAAGGTTTCTGTAACATATCAACGCCAGGGAATGCCACCATTTTCATGTACCTCATTTTTTGCTTGCTCAATCCTTCAAGTTGTTTAAAACCAAAAACAGAAGTCCAGGTTTCCCTTAGCTCAGAGATTGCAGGTATGACCAATTTCTCGACATTTAGAGAGAAGAGAGCCTAATGACAGTTTCAGAAAAGACAAACAAAAATAAACAGAAAGTAAAACCAGTAAAAAGGGAAACAACAGATTGTGTTATATAAATGAAATTCCAAAAACCTAGTGACAATAAATGTCACAGACATTAAGACATGAATTCAGAAAAGTAGGAAAGGTAACCGATACCAAACATACAGTTTCAATTGCACTTAGAAGCCGGCGGCACATTCCTTGACGCCTGTACATGTGGCGGGTCCCAATGAATGGCATCTCTGCTAACTGGTTCCCATGGATCCTATTTCACCAAGTATTGATTAATGTGATTGTGACTTTTTATGTTGTCATAAACTGCTACTTGCACATGCATGGACATGTAAATTAGAAGGAAGTAGAAGGAAGACAGAAATTTAGCATCAACATTCAGCACAACTGGCATTATTCCAATTTAAAGAGGAAGAGAACAAATGGGAATGTAGATGCAAAGGAACACATACATTTCAAGAAAGATACTAGTGCAAGACTGTGGAAAATGCCAAAAAGGTACACGAGCATGAGTGCTGAAGTCATTAAGAGCGACAATCTGACTACTCCAATAGTTCAAAAATGAGTCGTAAACCCTATTCCACTGTATTGACACCAGATCCACTTGCTATATGGTGGCAAGTACTAATGCGACAAAAAAAAATGGTTGCAGCCGGTGGAATTTCAGAAGTGGAAAATAAGAAAAGAGGCAAGTTCACATGAATTTAGTTTTGCTGTGTTTTCTATAGTATCCAATTTTATTCTATTTTTTGGTTCTCAGAAACAATATAAAAGACTCCAAAGTGGATGTTACTGGCAAAAACAAAGACGTTGATCAATCACAAAATGATAGAAAAAGGTAAAAAATGACTCATGCAGATGGTTACTAATGTCTTAAATTACAACACATCCAATCATGTGTACAGGCAGTGCCTAGAAAAAGGAATAGTCAGGTAGAAAACTTTCAGTAGATAATCCCAGAAAACATTCATAACAGAAATGATTCTGTGTCCATATGCATTCTTTTCCAATTATAATCTCCAATAATTTTGTTATACATACTGGCAGAACTAACCATTGATAAAAAAAAAAAACCACAAAACAGTGCAATCACTGGGCAAATTTAGGCTGAGATATACCTAATGGATGCAGCAGAGATTACTTCATCCCCTCGCTCTAGAATTGCAGTCAGAAAACCACAGTAGTTCAGTCGATTGAAGTTTGACCTTAAAAGGAATATTGCAACTCGTTAAGAAAACAAACTGCTTACAATTTTTTGACGACATAAAAGCAATCACAGTGAAGTAGATAATCCTTATCAGCATATAACAGGAAAGGTGAGGACAGCAAGTAAAAGAGAGTAACACAGCCCTTTCATAGTCAAAAGCACACTTTCAAATAAAATACTATTAAGTTAACTGTAAAATAAGTATTAAGAGGCCAAAGATATGAAAGAAAATACCACATACATCCACAATAGACATAGTACAACACAAGAGGATACTACTTTTTGGGCTCACACGAGGATACTACTTTTTGGGCTCTCCACCATTAGAATAATTGCATGCTACATGGTAGAATGGTAGGAAATTAAAGGAAGTTGTATGCAGCGACAATTCCCATCATTTTATGATCTGTCCTTCCTCAACCAATTCCATAATATACTCTAAAGGTAGTAATCAATAGGGGAAAACAGAAAGGGCACCTCTTGCCTAGGCTTGTGAGTTGTGATTCCACCACTAAAAACATCAACATCAAAATAAAACGCTTCTCCCAATGTTGGAACACACCAACAAATGTGATGTATCCACAAAGACCAACACACACACACCAAAAAGATATTGAAAATAAAAGAAAGATCAGCAATGTTGGTTTCTTCAGCTTAATGACGACAATTTCAAACTTATGAATATACTTGTGCTTACCCAAAATTATATACAATATTACGAATCAGGTTAACCCCACTTCTATGGTCAGGCATGGGCAAAAAGCACTCATCCATTATGTGCAACGCAACAGCTACCTTGGAATTGCATTCAACTTTCCGATGCATTCCATTGAGAGTAATATCAGAGCCAACATCAAATCGGCGAACAAGAGTCCATGCAAAGCCCTCTTCCATTTCATGTTTAACCCCAAGAAGCGCCTGTAGTTTATCATGTAACTGACAGAAACAAAACCATTTAAGTGAATTCTGATGCACATAATAGAGTTCATTTTCAAGCTGTCTTAGAACCTGTTTAAATTAAACCAATAAAATGAAGCACTCCACTTTATTGAGGACTCTGGAGAAACAAACCACTGCTACTGATATCAGAGTATTTATCAACTACATGAATAATCTCCTAGTATAGAAAATATTAAGGGTCACTAAGTCAAAAAATCAATTATTTATATTCAAGACTCCTGTTGCCAAATCCCACTTCACATATGACGCGACCCATAGCAGATTTTTAGGGACTGATAGACTTGTGTAGAATGAATGACACAAAATAGCAGAGATCCATGAATCAAGGTCTTAACATTACCCCAGAGTGATGACCGTGTTTCTCTAAAGCCTAACCACTCACACATTGAATTTGCAGGTAGCAACTAGTTTTGCATCATCAATCAAAAGTGGGTTTATAAAACCCAAGGTTTACATGCCAACAGAACACCTGAAAATTTGCAGCAAAAACAAAAATGGTTTCATGTCTTATTAGGACCAAATTACAACCACGTTCAGATCTAACTGAGATGAGATTGCAGTATAACTTAATAACTTCCAAAAGTAGGCAACTCTTCAACTTCAAACTCAGTTGTGACATAGAACACACATTGGCAATCAAGTTTCCATGAAGTTCACGCAAAAGGTTTTTGAGTATCAGTGAATTTGTTTTATAAAATCAAGCAATATGCTACAAGCTGCCAAGGTTTCTTGTCACTTGAAAATAAGGAGTAAGATATAAAGCAAAGAAATGCCAATAACGACAAAATTTTGATTTGCAAGTCCAACAGAACATCCAAGATTATAGTTTATCACACTACAATGGTAACTAAAATAATACCTCTTGGCATTTCTTCCCGCAGAAGGATAGACTGCTGTGATAATCATTTATAGTGTCCTCAGCAGGTATACAGGAGATTTCTTCCCGCAGAAGGATAGACTGCTGTGATAATCATTTATAGTGTCCTCAGCAGGAATACAGGAGTGGTGATCTGCAGCAGAAGATATATTAAATGTACATCAATTAAATAACAATAAATAGTAGAAAATTTAGCATGGTGGAAAAGGAAAGAACAAAAATACATTAAACGACTGAGAAGATCGAGTCAATACATTTCTCCTCACACAAACAACATGTTAGTAATGCAGGTCGGGCAGCAGCATCATTCTCATCCATCTGACATGCATCCCCACCAGCCATCCCACAAAATTTGCATGAACAATATGTGCAATTCCAGACCCCTGAAGGAAGCTTCTGCCACAAGAAAAAAACAACAACAATACATTAATGACATGATGGCATTTAAAGAAAACCAAACTCAATTCTATGAGTAACAGCAGAAAAGCTGATCTTATTTCATAAAAAAGATGCTATGGGCAATATGTGCAAATACCAGATTCCAGAAGGGAAATTCTGCTGCAAGAAAACAATCTATAATATGATAGCACTTACAGTGAATGAAGTTCAATTCTACAAGCAACAGCAGAAAGGATGATCTTAAGCTTTACACAAATAAGTTACTATGAAAAGGCAGCTTCACGAGGAATTTTTCCACCATTCATTTCTTAATATCTAATAACAAAACTCTATTTTGAGATTTTATTTTCTTAAGGTATTCCATAACCCGGAGAAATTTTTTTGCTACAAGTAATCTGGAGAACCTTGAAGGCAAGATTTCAGGACTGATCCAAGAATAGCGTAATGACACGTACATGGGCAGAATGTGATCTTCTAAATATAGTGACAATAATAGGAATGCAAAAGTAAATGCGTACCTTTATCTCTAGGCAGCTTTGATGAAATGTTGATGGGCAACTATCACAGCAAATAAGGTTTCCACCATCTCCACAGATCCCACATGTATCATCATTTGGATCTTGACCATCAATATCAACAAAATGGAACCCTTTACGATCAGATTCATCTTGTCTATGCCATGAGTCTAGCTGGCAGTGCAAGAGCGAAGGTCCATTCTCTAAGCATATGTTTTTGAGTGGCTGGCAGGATTTGCTGCCTGCATGAGCCTCGAAGTCTGAGATTGCAAAAGTTTCACCACAACAATCACACTGAATGCCATCTGTTGTGATTTTACCCTTCAGGACTGTTCGTGTCTTCCTGCGTTTCAAGTACTGCACTTTTCCATCCAATGGTAAAGTGCCCATATCAATCATCCAGGCAAGTACAGTTCGCTTACCATTATAAAGCACATAGCCACCACCATCTGAACCTGCACCCTCCTTGGAGTTGCGAATCATTAGAGCACACCGCTTTCTATTATGTGTTTTGAGTTGCTTATGATCTCTGACTGTTGTTCCGTCATCTGACATACCCGCACAGTCATCCTGTTCGCAGAGAGAAGATTTCCGTTTTGTACTGTCCTTCAACTTCTTACGTCCAGGAATTGCCACAGCATCCTGTTTTCTCTTGTGCAGTTTTCCTTTCTTAGTTTTCTGTTTTGCAACTCCTTCACCTGTTTTCCCATCCTTCACTTGCTTCCATTTCTTTTTCTTTTTATTTTTATCACTCCTTTCCTTGCCTATTACTTTTGCTAGCATGCTGAGTTCTTCATCTGGTAGAGGAGTAAACTTGAAACCAGTCTTACATGTATTTGAATCACCACCACCACCTTCATAATGCTGCTTAAGCACCCGGTAAGCCAAGGTAACAGACCAGTGAGTCCTTCCTTCAGGATTAACATACACAGCATCACAGTACTCTCTACCATTCCTAGGCCTACGCTCAATTGTCCAGCCTGCACCCAAAAGAAGTTCTATAATTTTTTCTCTCACTACTGCCTTCTGTTTACTTCTCCCCTCTTCCTTTTCATCATTGCTGCATTTGTTCTTCCTAGCTGCGGCTAACTTTGTTGCATTAGATTTTTTCCCAAGTTTCTTTCCAGATAATGCACTTCTAGCTCCCACATTGTGGTTCTTATTATGTCTTGTCATTTCCCCACCCTGTCTTTTCCTCAGTCCACCCACCTTTACACCCTTGTTCAACTTGCTGGGTCTCCCACGCTTAAGCTTCCGCTTCTTCCCCACTTTACCATAAGATTCATCACTCTCTTCACCAGAAGATTCTGCAGAGTCACCACCAACCACCTCAATACTTTTCTTCCCAGACCCATCACTCTCCTTAGCCTTGGGGGGTCTCCCACGCTTAGGCTTTAATTTTTCACTCATCTCATTACCTGACAGTTCACTCTCTTCACCAGCAGATTGATGGCTGCCTTCTTTACCCCCCTTGACTCTTTCCTTCTCGGATCCATCACTCTTCTGCCCCTTCTGGCACATCCCATGTTTATGCTTTAATCTTTTCCTTGCCCCGCTGTGTGCTCGATCACTCTCTTCGCCAGCAGATTGATCACTCTCTTCCCTTTTCACCTCGACCCTTTTCTTCTCAGACACATCATTCTTCTGAATCTTGGGAGGTGTCCCCAACTTGGGCTTTAACTTTTCCCTTGCCTCATTATCTGCCTGTTCAATCTCTGTACCAGCAGATTGATGACTTTCTTCATTTACCACCTCAATCCTTTTCTTCTCAGGCCCATCACTCTTCTGAGCCCTGGGGGGCCCCCCACGCTTGTGCTTTAACATTCTCCTTGCCTCGTTATCTGAATGGTCAGGGTCTTCACCATCAGAATGATCACTATCTTTCTTTTTCACCTCAGCCAATCTCTTCTCAGTCCTGTCACTCTTCTGGTCCTTGGGCGAGCTACCATGATTTTGCTTTGATTTATCCCTGGCCTCATTATCTAATTTCCCACTGTCCTCACCATCAGAATGATCCCTCTCTTCTGTTTTTACCTCAACCCATTTCTTCTCAGAGCCATCACTCCCTCCGGTCTGCTGCCCTCTATCAACCTCCTTCCTCCTCTTAGTTTTTGTCACAGACCTTGACCGCAGAACCCTGACGACAACCACCTTTTCACCATCCGCACCATCCTTTACCTTCTTCTTTTCAACACCACCATCCTCAATCTCTCCCTCACCATCAACCATACTTCTTTTCCTTCTATTTTTACTACCCTCAACAGCATTACACTCCCTCAAATCATTCCCTCCTTCACATTCTTCGATTTTAAGCCCATCTCTCTGATCCTCTTCCATTTCTTCTTTTAACGCCTCTACTTGATTCAATTTGGGGTTCTCCTCGTCAGTGAATTCACAATCTCCTTGTTTCAAACCACCAACTTTCTCAGTAACCATTTCCTTGCTCGGCGAAACCTCATTTTTCTCCATTTTCGCCAATAAATTGACACTAGATCTCAACCCTTCTCTCATCCTCTATCAAAAAAAGATCCCTAAAAAATTCACCTTTTTTCCTCGATAAAACTCACAAGTAAATAACCTCCATTGATCTTATTCAGCTATTAAAGTAATTCGATGATCAAAGAACCGCGAGCTGGATCTACGAAAGATTTAAAAAAAAACATTTGATCAAAACCTGACATTCAAGAAAATAAATTAAAATATGTACGAATAATCTGCCAAAAAAAATGAGAGTGGTGACGGAGAGAACAAAAAAAAAAAACTTAAAAATGCAGTAAATGAGACAGGATTATACGATGCTACGGAGTCGCGTGAAAGCACGGAGCTGACCAGGCAACGACTTGGCGAGTCGGAGGCTGTTGTGCCAGGATTGGGTTTAGATAGAGAAAAGAGAAAGCCAGGGGGTTTTAAGAGAGAAGGATCGGACACTCGGCCATTTTATTATCTGGTCCTTTTGAGTTTTGGGGGGTTTTACGTTAATTAACATAACATCGAGCATGGTTTCGCCGTCCCATAAAACATTAAGGCATGTGCAGGATGGTCATTTTGTATGGACTATGGTTTTCATTTTCCCTCCATCAAACATATGCGCCCTTGAAAAGAAATAACTCCAACCAGTTTTTGAAGGTGACGAATTCATAAATGGTTTGAGAACATTAACTTTAGTTGTCTATCCAACATCTCTCTTGCTTTGCATTTTTTATATAAAAAAAATCCACCCGAGCAATTATATCTTTGGATTTAGAAGATTTAGACTGGATTTGTCTAGCATTAATAAGGATATGAAATCTTTTATCAATCCCTTGTTAATTTATGATGATCAAAGATATGAAAAATATAAAATTTTAGAGTGTTCGAGAATATCACAGTAATTTTTTATTTAAAAATAAATTAAAATATTTTTTATTTTTAAAATTTATTTTTAATATCAATATATTAAAATAATAAAATAATTTTTTTTTTATAAAAACAGGCGGAACCGCATACCTAAACAAGCATAAACGTAAATAGAAGTGGGCAGTAATATTATATTAATTATTATCTAAAATTTACTCTAAAGAAATAGATAAATACAAGTGGTAGAGAAAAAATAAAATCTATTACTCATAAAAAATTATAAGAATAACTTGATCTAAAATTTCTCTCTTCTACTTATTTTTATTTCTTTAAAAAATATAACTAATAGAATGCAATTAATTATATACACCTTGAAAAATTCTCAACAGTCCTATTTTTTAAATATCTCCACTAAAAATTCAATTTCAACTTGCATTGCATATTAAATAAAGATCCAAATATGAAATACCTAGTCTTGGATTCTCTTTGTTGAATATCATATTAAAAAAAAAAAAAGGAGAAAAAAATAGATCCCCTTGTTCTAGTAAATAGAGATAGAAAAATGATCATGTTTTCAGGATTCAATAGAACAACCATACTTTGAGTGTACGAGAGTTTAGTAATTTTTACTATTGAGTACATTGCAAAAGCGTGTCTCACTTAAAATAATCATCAAAATGATTTTTTTAATATATTTATATACAAAAATTATAAAATTTATTTTGTTATATTTTTAAGTAAAATGTACTTTAAAAACTATTTTATATCGTAATATTAAATATCATAAACTCTTTTCTAGCGTATTTAAAAGTATGTTACGGTTATTTTTTAAAATATTTTGTATTTAAAAATATATTAAAATAATATTTTTTATTTTTTAAATTTTTTTTTCAATATCAGTACATTAAAATGATCTAAAAACTTTTAAAATATATTAATTTAAAAAAAAATTTAAAATATTTTTAAAACTTAAAAACAAATAGGACAAAAATTTATCTTTTTAAAAAAAAAAAATTCAAACAGATACGAAAATGATTTTATCTCTCAACTTAATTTTTCCTCCATTCTACTTGAATCTTGACAGTTCTCTGGATTCATCTTTCTAATAAGAAGAATTCTAACTATCCTATGGTGATTTTCTAACAAATGAGAGTGTTTTTACCTCTCTTGTCAAGATTTAACAGGTATTTAACTCTTCTACATGAGTCTTGATATTTTTCTAATTCCGTCTTAATTTCTAAAAAGAAAAGTTCTAACAGTGCTATCAATGAAGATCAACCATATTTATCTCTTCTTACTTTTTCTTTCTTTTTTATTTTCATTTAATAAAATCATATCCAATATTTATGGTTTTATATTTGATGAGCACCCTTTTTATTTATTTTATTATCAGATTTACTGTTTTATCTTTCATCAATTAAACAAGGAAGGGACTGGTAATTATGTATTGTGATTTGTTGAACATTTGTACTATCTAATGGTTATAGAGAAATGAAATCTTTCATGAATAAAACATGGCTGCTTTTATGGTAACCACTTAGTTTTGGAAATAGCAGTTTATTTTGTATTTTACACTTAATAAAATTGAAATGTATCATATAAAATTAAAAAATAAAGGTCAATAGTTGCTTCTTATCCAAGTTGCAAATCGCGAGGTGAAAATTTAAAAATATTTTGATAAGGTGAGTTTTTAATCTATGTAATTCGTTCAATATTATGCAGGTAATTT
Source organism: Populus euphratica (assembly GCF_000495115.2). Lineage (NCBI taxonomy): Eukaryota > Viridiplantae > Streptophyta > Magnoliopsida > Malpighiales > Salicaceae > Populus > Populus euphratica. Next base: position 877,805 of record NW_011499892.1, read on the forward strand.
TTTTAATTATTTTTTATTTAAAAATAAATCAAAATAATATTTTTTTTTATTTTTTAAAATTTATTTTAAAATCACTAATTTAAAAAAATGTAAAAATAAAAAAATTATTTAATTTTTAAATATTTTAAAATACAAAAGCAAATTTTGTCAGGACTCGAGATTAAAAAAATAGTGCGATTATAAAGTAAACCCTCGTATTTGTGCCCACCAAGCAACGGTCATATTTGTATTGCTGGAGGTTTAAATGTTTGCTAAAAGACAATTATGGCCTCGTATTAACTCATGAAATGGCTTAACATAATACAGTTGCTCGAGCATCCACAACCATTCAAGCTAAACCAAGTCCTTAGCTACAATAGTTGGTGGAAGTGAATAAAAAGTATAGCACAGTTGTTCTTCAGTTAGCTAACTATCCTAGCAAAATGAAAAGTACTCGCTATATATAGCTGCCGGGTTGGTGGTGCGAGAGAAGGCTTGACACAGGTTAATTTGTTCGTAGAGAGAAGGAAAGAGAAGCCCCCAGCTGCTTTAAACCTTGCAGAAACTCATGAAAAACATCAAAGCAGACAGAAAAAGGAGATGAAGTATTACAAAAACTGCAATAAGAGTGATGAAGAGGCAAAGGGTTTCTTGATTATGAAAGCTTTGGCGGTGGTTGGATGTTTGTCTTGGTACGTCGGCCTTGACGTTGGAGGTAATTAATCACCTCTTCTTGTTTTTTATTCTTGGCTTAATTTCTTTATAGGTTTATCAATCTGTTGATCTTTTTGCCTGAAATTGAAAGAATTTGTTTGGTTCTCAAGAAACTATAAGAGGAAGGGAAAGGAAAGTGAAGTGATTCGAAGTTCTGCGTACGTGTGATATATCTGCTGCTTTATCTTTTTTTAATGACTAATGGATTTTATTTTAAAAAAAGAGTAGTAGTTTTTGTCAAAATTGAAGCTTTGAAAGTGGAAATCGAGGGCATCGCTATTTAAACTTCAATGCTTTTTTTTTTCTTTACTATGTAAACAAAGAATTGAAATTAAAATGGATATCAAAAACCGGAACTAGAAGTTGTAAACTGGTTGGCTAATATTTTTACTAATGGAGAAACAAGAATGGTAAGATTTGCATCTTGTTGTTACTACTTTTCCTCTAGTTCTCAGGGAATATTAGCTTTACTCTTATTCTTTTTGGGTTAGACAAGAGTTCTTCAATTTGGATTGATGGAGGCTCAGCTTAATTTCCCAATCAAAGTGACTTGGTCTCAAAAGTAACTACAGGGCCAATTCTGTCTCAACGTGCCATTTGCAAGAAGATTTCTAACAGGAAACAGATACTGTTAGAAGTGAACTTTGGTATTGATAAATACTAAATTCCACGCAAGATCAGTACTGAACATATATGCTTTAAAGGTATGTCGTCAATATTCTTGCAGGCTTTAATATATTTCAATCAACTTCTGGTAGCTCGATGAAGGAAGTGAGGTGAATATGGGCGTGCAATTAGTAAAATATCGGTTTTTTCTATGATGTAGAAGTAATGACCTGGTCGAGAGCTGACTTTAGTTTTTTCTACAATGTAAGAGTACTTTGCACCCCTGAGTTTAAAGGCTTAAAAAAAAAAGATAAAGAAATTAAGTTGTCAAGAACATGTAAGCCACGAACCGATGCATGGATAATTAACACCCATTGAATACTTATGGCACGTGAAGAACCATATGGTGGCTAGTCAGAGTGTTTCTGATAGAATTGGCTTCATATTGCCAGGGTGATCATTCTCGTCCGACGCGTGTTAGAGTTTGATGTCCAGTGCAAGAAAGGTTGCTAGGGTTCGCCAGCTGGAGATTTGATCTGTAGAGCTTTAGTGTGCTCTCCAAGTAAATAAAGACAATCAATTTTGTTCTTCCTCTTCTTTTTTTTCACTCTTTTCCCACCATAATAATAAAATGCGTGGTTATATACATATACATATAAATGAGGAGAAATTGTAGTGATGAAATCTTTACGAGCATTTTATATGATCAGGTTCACATTGTGCATGCAAGTATGTCATGTAGTGTTAATATAATGGTAAAAAACATGGGTATCATAAGGATGAAATGAGAAAATAAACAAAAAGATTATCTTATCTCCTCCGCTAGAAGGTGATGAGTTAATTGATGCCAACCAGATCCATCTTAATTAGGTTGGGTGCCTTAGGCCTGCTTGGATGTCAGGATGACAGTGTACGTGGAAGATTTATAACTCTACCAGATTCATAAGTGTCTAGGTTATCAGATAGGTAGGAACAGAAAATATGCCCAAAAAAAGAAGGGAAACATGACGATTTTTGTTTAGTTTTCTCCATTTACGATACCATTGACGAGGCTGCTGTTTTAGGCCGTTTGACCTTAAAGGACGGTGACCTAACTTGGCCTAATGAAGTTTGAAATGACTGAATGGGTGCCACCGAACAGGTTCTGAGACAAAACACCCATTGCAATATGTGTGGTTTTATCGTTTTTTGGATACCTGCAGAGCAAGTCTCTCGCCATGGGACCGAGAGGAAAAGGAGAAATACAATGTGCTGGACCCGAGCATATAAATCCCGAGCCCAACGTATCGGGCTTAGAAGGAGAGCCAAGTCCCTTGAATTTGGACAAGTAGCCTCCTTTCGAGCTCGTCATAATCAGACCCTTGGCTAGAAGCCGTGATGGTCTCTTATGAATCTAAAGCCCATCAAACATGAACCCCTTGAGTTAGGGTTTGTAGTTCTAGGCTCGCCACCCACTACAGTTACGTTGGAATTAAGAATCGGAAAGGCCAATCCAGTTTTGTACAGTATAAAATTCATTAGATCAACTATTTGAGTTTTGAATCGGGGAAAAAAATAGATATACATCCAAATATCACAACAAAATTAATAATACATAAAGACCAGCTTGAGTTTATGTTTTTCCTGGGGGAAATTTGATGCTTGGCTTCGGGAAATCATTTCCAGCTGAAATCCTCGCAAAGCATCAGTTAGCCACATGATAATTGCTACCGCAAGTTTGAATTTAAATGAAACAAATAAAATAATAAAGAATTGTTTTCTGTCCGTACGTCTAATCTCAGCTTCACGCATAAATTAGCAAAAAGGCAGATATAAAAGACGACGAGACGAGGAGATAGTTGTTGATGTCAAGTAGTGTTGCCTATGATCCGATCCTAAGGCATATGAATTCAAACATCATCCTCTTCAACAGACCAGCCTGGCCCGAAAGATTGATCAGATCCAATTTATTTAAGACTAAAACCATACTAGATTGAAAAACATAAAGGAAGAAAAAACGTAATGTGACCAGGTTGATCTGGTATCTTCTAACATCCAGTTAAAAATCTGGTTATATATATATTTTTTTTTATTTTTTTTATTTTACTAAAATAAAATTATTTTAATTTAAAAAATATTAATCAAGTCAAAACTCAGATCTTACATCAAATCAAATTCAAAAACTATAATAATTAGTATCTTTAGCTTAATAAACTCTTTAATATAAAGTTTATTTAAAATAAAATAATTAGTATCTTGAGCTGGATAAAATACTTTAAAAATTTTATTTTATTTTCTTAAAAAAATACTTTCAAAAGTTTTTTTTTTTTTAAATGATAACCAAACTTTTTGTGTGTTCTTGTCTAGTATATTTTGAATGAAGAAAATCAATTATGTCATTTTCAACAGACCAGCAACAACTTTTCTTCTTCTTCTTCTTCTTTTAACATAGCAGGTGCATTAAGATTCTTCCATGTTTTAGTTTGAGTTCTAAAACTTAAATGGATGATGATGAGACTGGATAGTATAAGACTTTTCATTATTATTATTATTATTATTATAATAACTAGACTTTTCATCTTTTCTCTTATTAAAACCTAAATTTTTTTATAATCAATAATTAATAATTTTTTTATTTAAAATATATAAAATAATTAATAACAAAGAGATATTTTAGAACTTACATTTCTTGGTCTTACATAGAACAAAAACATCCCAAACAAACCTTGAAAAAGTTAATTATTTATCTTTTATGCATTGCAAGTTAAAGATTATATATATTTTTTGTTTGGTAGTGTAATTGTGATTATTTTTTAAAATATTTTTTATGTT